>NC_092356.1:5484242-5561078 GCF_963676685.1 Mytilus edulis
AACGTATACTAAACCCCTTAATAGCAAATAATAAATAATAGATATATTCGAGTATGAAGGCACCGACTGTGTAGAAAACAATCCCTTATTCACAACAAGTCTATGCACGGACTTGAAATAAAAAATAACTAATACGTAAATTTACAACATAAAACAACCTATCGATGAATATGACTTTTTATAAAAACAATCCACAAATAATCAAATTTGCCAACATACAAAAACAAAGGTTTCGTACCACTTATCTTAACGAAGTATCAGTTCATGACACACAGTGACTGTAAATAGTCCAAATTCCGTTATTCCGTACATATATAAAATAGTTCTTCAGCATAACGCATCCTTGCTGCAGTCAAGAATATAATTCACATACGTTGGTTCTGACCTTGGTCAGGTGTCAGAACCAACCTTTTAACATACAGATTGTCCATAGAGATAAATCCATCAATATAAACGTTCGACTATAGTTATACTTCGCAGATAAGGAGGCACGACAAATACATACACTGTCGGCAAGGTAAAAAAAACAACATTACGAAATATTTTTTATTTTTTTTATTTTCTTTTATGAACATGAAATGAATCATAACAACATAATGTTACACAGCCGGTGAAAAATCTGACAAGCTATACAATTTATATTACAAGCTCAGCCTTCCACTGTCGCTACCAATTTTCTCGAGAGAAAAAAAAATCAAAGTAATGAGGTGTGGAAGTTCGAAAATGAAATGAAAGGTCCCCAAGCTAGTAAATCGGGGGGACTCTAGTAAAGCTGGGTCCCTACGTGGGCACCAATGCAACGTAAATGGGTTTTCGTGTGTAAACGTATTTTTCATTCATAATCTGTCTCATTACATTATACCCCGCTAGCTCAGCCGTTTACGTTACTGGTAGAGAGAGTTCGGCCTGTGCTTTCGCTCCAGGACTTCTGACAGCATACTGACAAAACAACGAAACAATAAATTCAATACGTGACAGGTATATGAAACCTAAAATATGACAGTGATGACGATTTGCCAAGCAATGTATTTGCTCATATAACAAATGACCAAAATTCATAAAACAGTTTCCTATTTAATAGACAAAGACAATATAAATATATAAATATCGCGGTATCTCCATGTGCAAATATCAATTCAGAATTTCAATACATTGTTGAACTTCCCCTTTTTTGAACAAACGATGCGGAGAAAAATACCCATTATAAGTTTACCAATTAAAAGAAGCGTTTGGCCTTAGTGCTATCTAATGGAATAAAATAATATATTACTAGAATTTTGAGGTGTCCGTTTTCTTAAAATATTGAGAGCTGTACACTAGTCGTCTTTAACTAAAATATTATCCAATCAATCACTTTGTGACGTCAACCTTCCGAGACAAAAAAAAATATACCCACTGGTTCCCACCGACTTTGTTAGACTAGATCATGAACCTCATTATTCCATGACTAGGGAACAAAAATCGATCCAGTAAAAAAAACATCGCATTTCTCTATACCTGTTTAATTTTCAATCCAACCAGAGCAATGTCTGAAAACGTTTTTCAATATCATTGACCAGTTCAAGATCCAAAACCAAAACATGCGATAATACAAAATTCTATTTCAGAGTAAGGCACGAACAATTCCGTAGATTGACGACCGTTACTCCAAAATACCCCTCGGATTAGCCATCTGTTTAAATATCGCTATCAAAATGAACTCCATCTCTTTATAAACCCGAAATCATAAAATCTCTAGCTAGTGTACAATTCCCTCTATTTATTCTGGAACGGAAACGTAATTTAATATTTTAGAACTGTTTGACTATAAGACCGAAAAGAAATATATCAAATGAGAAGAAATAAATATTTAAGTCAAACATCAAAATACAAAATAGAATGAAATTTTAAAGTACAACTTACCAGTACGAAAGTTTTCCCCAATCTAAAGAAATACTGCCCTGAAGAGGTTTAAATATCCAAGTCTGGACATTGAGTTCAAGCACGAGATAAACGATCCCCGCGAAAAAGTGACCGGTAAACTACAGTTTTATATAGTATCTAAAAATAGAAAAAGGGGAATTTACGATGACCCACAAACGTTACAGTAGGGGGGTGAAATTACACTAAAAAAAATTGGGTCCAGAATTTTAAAGGAAAGTAGTGATTTGGTTCAGCTGAAAAAGGTTAAAAATTAGCACTTCGGAAGCTGTCACAAGATTTCAAGACGCCCTTAACATATAATTGTCCATATTTTAAGTTAGAGCCGATGAAGTTGTCTATACTTTCGATATAATTTGTCCCAGAAGTAGTACAACGCACTGTTAAAATTTCATTGAGAAAGCGCAGGTGGGATTTTTTTAATTTTCATTTATGTTCTAAAAGAAATGAGCTACGAAATAACTGTGGTCTCGGACCAGATATGAGCTGTGTCAGATAGTAATCAACATTATATATGTATACTGATCTATAAGACTTTGATTGATTTTGGAACAATTTAGTTGATTTTAAAACAATCAAATACACAACAAGAGATGCATTTTGTAGAGGCCTTATAACAGCTCAATGTTCAACCCAAAATAGGTTATCAGAGGTTTTGATATTGATTTGCATTTGAAGCAGCCCTTATGTGTCATTACAGTATATAAAAGCATTAATCATCCCAAGGCCAGAAAATATCAAAATACAAATCTCAAAAAAAAGAAGAGTAAAACATGAATAGAAGTCATAAGGCAGTCACGATGACAGACATATATGGCAGGTTAACCCCAGTTTTAGTAGTCTCAACCTTCCTTTTTTCTATCTTGATCAGTGGACAATGGTGGATGGACAATTTAAGTAGATAAAAGAACTATTATTACAATGTCCAAATTATTGACAAACCCAACTTGTTTATTAATTACTTTAAGGAGTTAGTGCTCTTGATTTACAATTGTTTGTGTTTTTGGATATAATCATGAGGAAACAATTTTAGATAAACAAATGCTCTTTCTGGAATAAAAGTGTTGTCCTATAAATGCAATATCTACCCATTTTTATGCCACATTTATGGGCATTATGGTTTCTGGCCTGTACGTCAGTTCGTCCGTCCGTCTATCCCGCTTCAGATTAAAGTTTTTGATTCAGGTTAAAGTTTTTGGTTCAGGTTAAAGTTTTTGGTTCAGGTTGAATTATTGGTCGAGGTAGTTTCTGATGAAGTTGAAGTCCAATCAACTTGAAACTTATCACACATGTTCCCTATGGTATGATCTTTCTAATGTTAATGTCAAATTAGAGATTTTTCCCCCATTTTCACAGTCCACTGAACTTGAAAATTAAAGTGCGGATGGGACATCCCTGTATTTGGGACACATTCTTGTTTAGTTATAGTTTTTTATTGAAAAGTGTAGTTGACAAATAGGACTTAAGAACTGAAGTAATTACGGTACCGATTCAGGCATTTATGACTACTGTCATAATAATTATTGTAAAGTATAAGTAACAGTTGAGTATGAGAGGTACATGTAACAAATTGAAAATTTTTTGGTCATATATTGGTATCACGTTGGCGTCGTCGTTGTCCGTTGTCGTCGTCCGAAGACATTTGGTTTTCGCACTCTAACTTCATTAAAAGTAAATATAAATCTATAAAATTTTAACATAAGGTCTATGACCACAAAAGGAAGGTTGGGATTGATTTGGGAGTTTAAGTCAAAACAGTTTAGGAATTAGGAGCCAAAAACAGGTCCCAACATAAGCATTTTTCTTGGTTTTTGCACAATAACTTTATTATCAGTTAAGGTAGATGGGATGTCTAAATTACAATCCATAGAATTTTTTAATAATTTGCCAAAATGTAGTTTATATCCTGCTTGTTTTAAAACATATATAAAAATAATGGGTCACGGGACTTATTTTGAAACTACTTATATTTGATCATATTTGTAAGATTTTGTATAGAATATGCATGGAAAACCCAATTGTCCGCCATAAAACGAAAAGTACACCATAGAATTTTGAGATAAAATATGAGAAGATAGCCCCAATATTATGCTTTCAGATAAGAAGAAAAAACGGGGTCACCGGACTCGTTTTCTTGCTACATAATAAAATGGGTAAATTCCTAACACATTCTATTGTAAAAGTAACACTATTTGAATTATATCTGCCCTTATATTTGATTTGCCTCTCCTTATTTGGCAAAGTTGGAGAAAGTTGAATCAAACAAAAGCATTAATTTTTTTGTAAAATACAACCATAAATATGATAAAACAAGGCATTTTCTATATTATAATGAAAATTCGTACACATCAATTACCTGCTACTCTCAAAATTTGCACTTTTTATCAAAGATCTAGACCTTGTTTTCAGGTATTTCAAAATCCAAGATGTATGAAGACACCTTATCTACCTAAATAGAAATCTATGAAATTTTAACACAAGGTTTATGACCACAAAAGGAAGGTTTGGATTGATTTTGGGAGTTTTGGTCCCAACAAATTAGGAGCCAAAAGGGTCCAAATTAAACTTTGTTTGATTTCATCAAAAATCGAACTATTGGGGTTCTTTGATATACCGAATCTAACCATGTACTTATATTCTTAATTTTTGGTCCCGTTTTCAAATTGGTCTACATTAACAGGATTAAGGTCCAAAGGGTCCAAAATTAAACTTAGTTTGATTTAAACAAAAATTGAATTCTTGGGGTTCTTTGATATGCTGAATCTAAACATGTACTCAGTTTTTTTTATTATGGGCCCAGTTTTCCAGTTGGTCCAAATCGGGGTCCAAAATTAAACTTTGTTTAATTTAAACAAAAATTAAATATATGGGGTTCTTCAATTTGCTGAATCTAACCATGTATTTAGATTTTTAATATTTAGGACCGGTTATCAAATTGGTCCACATTGAGGTCTGAAGGGTCCAAAATTAAACTTTATTTGATTTCATCAAAAATTGAATTCTTGGGGTTCTTTGATATAATGAATCTAACCATGTATTTAGATTTTGGATATTGGAATACCACAAAGGGATGGCAAGAATTGTCTTTGGGAGTTATGACTCAAACCGTTAAGGAATAAGGTGCAAACTAAGGGCGGAAAAGGGTTTCCAGGTTAATGGACAATTACTTAGTACAAAGCATAATTTAAAAGCAGTGTAAGGTTGGTAATTGAAACTCATTTTAACAGCTCAATTAGCTTCTCTTAAATTATGTATATTGGAAATTTGCCAAACACTTTGTTATTAATAAATTCAATTGAAAATTTGCCAAAAACTTTAGTTTAATGAACTTCATTGGAAATTTGCCAATATAAAATGTTGCATTGGAGTTATCTTTCTTTGTCCAGAATAGTAGTCAAATCAACTTAAATCATGACTGTAAGACATTTTATATTTTATGATGTATTTAAATGAGTAGTTATTGTTGAAAACTCCATTAGAAATTTGAATTGAGATCATTTTTGGAATAAGGGAAAGGGGGAGGTGAACAAAATGTGGTGGGGTTCAATTTTTCTTATTTCATATTCCAGAAATGAAAAAGAAAATTTCTTCAAATATCAAAGGATTAATATTCAACAGCATAGTGAATTGCTAAAAAGCAAAAAAGAAACATTGTAAAGTTCATAAGACAAATTTATTCTGTGTCAGAAACCTATGCTGTGTCAACTATTTAATCACAATCCAAATTCAGAGCTGTGTCCAGTTTGTATGTTGTGTCCATACCATCCCCAACCGTTCAGGGTTCGACCTACGCGGTCGTATAAAGCTGCGCCCTGCGGAGCATCTGGTAAGACTATCAGATAAACTTTACAGTAAACTAAAAATTATGATACCACAAACAGATGATAAAACGGCATTCACCCGCAGTCCCATGTATGATGTTATTGAACTTGCCTTAAATAAACTATATTAGTCTTATTAAATATTTCATAGGTGATTGATTCAGGATAAACGTCATTAAAGTCTATAAGTTTGTTACTTTATTTTTATTTTCAAAATTGAATAGACGCAACACTGGTCCAATAAGTACCACCTACATGTACCAATGAAAGGAAAGGGATCCTCGTCAACCCTCCAGATCGACCAATCACAAAGGAAGATAAAGAAAGAATATTCACAGGTTCATCTTGGGAAGTGAGTATCTAAACATATGTTATGATCATTTCTTATAACCTGCCACACAAAGAACAAATCAGTGCTCGCCAACCATCAAGATCTACCAATCACAAAGGGAGATAAAGACAGAATATTCATAGGTTCATCTTGAGAAGTGCATGAGTATCTATATATCTGTTATGATCATTCGTATTACCTGTCACACAAAGTACCAATCAGATCTATAGTAATACAAATTTGTATGGGTTCTGCAGAACCCAGTGTCTCGCCTAATCTTTCTGTTAATCGCAGGCTCAACAAACATGAGGAAATAAATCAATAAAATAGTCCTGTTGATACTATCTTTTGATTGTAAGAAGCTTCTGTCCAAGTTTGGTAAAAATCCAGGATAGTTTATGAATCTAATAAATGTTTAAAAAATTTAACTGCAAACTGAATGTAATATTAACTGGAAGAAAACAAAATTTCCTTCTAGATACTAGCTTTTGATCATAAACAAGCCTCCGTCCAAGTTTGGTACAAATCGAAAATAGTATTAGAAAGTTATTAAAATTTTAAAAAGTTTTACCCCAGAGTGAATGTGTTGTTTCCTGGCAGAAAATCTAAGTCCATTTATAAGTAAAAAACGGAAAAAATATTTTTTTTTTTTTTTAATTTACTTCTAGATACTATATTATGATCATAAACAAGTTTCGGTCCAAGTTTGGTAGAAATCCAGGATAGTTTAAAAAGTTATTAAAATTTCAAAAACTTTAACCACAGAGTGAATATGTGTGGACGCCGCTGCCAACGACGAAGACGGAGTGTAGGATCGCTTACTACAGTCGAAGCCCGACAAAAATTAAAGATGTGTAGTGTTGATCATTGCTAATGGGATGAATAACCTGTGACCAAAGGATGTGGATGTTAAATTCATTTGAATTTCAAGATATCTCATTTATCCTCCATACGGTGTATATATCTCCGAATTGATACGATGTTCCCAGGCTTGAATTTCTGTCATGATTTCCTTGGTAGAGGGTTGCTGCTCTCAAGGAAGCTATTAATGAAAGAGTTCCAACTAGTGAAGTTGAAACCATCCCTTTCAAATTGAGAAGTTAAGCGCTATAAAACCAGGTTTAATTCACTATATTTTCTACATTTGAAAATGACTGTACCAGGTCAAGATTATGACAGTTCTTGACCATTCGTTTTTGATGTGTTTTTGTCATTTGATTTTGCCATGTGATTAGGGACTTTCCGATTTGATTTTCCTCTGAGTTCATTATGTTTGTGATTTTACTTTTTTTGTAAATTTTACGAATGCCATCAAAGTTGGTTGACAGTTATTGAATATCCGTTTCACAGATGATATCGGATATATTCCTTATGTCATATAACTAAAAATCCTGTTCCCTTTTCATGAATAAGACCTACCGAATAAGACTGTTTACCGTGTTTGGTATAAGATGAGCAACACAACAGGTACCACATGTGGGGTAGCATCTGAGATAACTTCTAGTTTTTAATGGTGTTGGTGTTGCTAAGTCTTTAGTTTTCTATGTTGTGTCTTGTGTAGTTTGTCTGTCTGTTTGTCTTTTTTTCTTTTTTAGCAATGGCGTTGTCAGTCTATTTTCGATCTATGAGTTGGTATCTTTCTCCACTCTTTTTTAACATACATGTTTTGTATCTTAGATAATTTAATTTTTAAAAGATATCTGATATTGTTTATGAGATGTCTTCTAAAGTCTATTAGATATATGATATAGTGTATAAGATATATTGTATAGCATTTACAGTTTATAAAATATCTCATTTAGCGTTTACAGTTTATAATTTATCTCATTTAGAGTGTACAGTTTAAAAGATATTTCATATAGCGCGTATAGTTTATAAGATATCTGATATAGCGTGTATAGTTTATAAGATATATCATATAGTTTCTAAGATATTGTAACGATTTTAGTTTTGATAGTATACAAATATAGCCTTTGTATAAGGTCGATACAAGGATATATTGACCTGAAAGAAGTATATTGACTGAGAACGAAGTCCGAGGTCGTATACTTCTTTGGGTCGATATATCCTGTATTGACCTCATACAAAGGCTATATTTGTTATATTATTAATTTCTGATAAAATCGACTTTTAGGTTTGTTGGAATTTTATAGATATTACATTGTCTCCTTGACAATAACAACATGTTAGTTGTTATTTCATTTACTTTTTTTTTGGACATCTTATGTATTTGAAGATTGTTTTCATCAAATAATCGATCACAGATATCATGTGTTTCAAAACGTTAAACAATATCCTGAAATTCATTACATGACGTCACAAAGTATATTGGTTTTTAGACATTCTAAAAATAACCGTGCAATATGCTTTTTGCAGGTCAATATGCGTTTTGCTATCCGCCGTTTTCTCTCTACCTTCGAAAATATAGTTTAACATGTGACTATCCCTAAACGAATCAATTTGTTAAATTATACAAATTAATAATATTTTAAGTTATCGTTATGTAACATCCTTATTCGTCAATACTGAATGGTTGCATTACATTTGAATATAAATTACAATTAAATATAAAATACATTTTCAATAGGGTACCACCCGCTATTTTGTTTATTTGAACATAGTCTAAATTATGTAACTTCACCGTCCAGTATATTTTAAGAACTGTCAGGTACCCCATCTTTGGAATAGTTATGATACATACCACCTGTAATTATATGTATAAGGAGATACGAGAGAGATGTATTAGATAGTCCCTGAGATGCCCAAAAGATAGTTCGCGAGATCAGTATTATTATGTTAGAGAGAGAAAAGTTTATTTTCAGTAACAGAAATTGTACGGTTCTATTATATTAAATAGATATTCTATCTTAACATTGTGATTTCATTTGAGATTGTGTTCTATGGTTTTATATTTTTGTGCCATGGATTTTATGTATCGCTAACAAATAAAACACACTGACGAACAAGAACCCATACAAAACGGCAACGATACAATAACTCAAATAATTTATAAGATATCTTATAAAGAAAATTATATGAGATATTTTATAAACTATATAAGATATCCCATGAACTATATAAGATCTCCAATAAACTATATAAGATATCTTATAAAATATATAGAGCCAAGGCTCCGTGTAAAAGACCGTACTTTGACCTCAGCATATTATTATTTATGGTTTACTTTTACAAATTGTAGCTTGGATGATGAGTTGTCTCACTTGCACTCATACCTCATCTTCTTATATCTTATAAGGTTTATGATATAACTTGAAGTTAGAATAAATAGTAAAACGGCTTGCAATAGCTTTCTGTAGGTACCATGTATCTTTAGATGGAAGAGTGTAAATTAACCTTCTCTTTTTAGATACTAGATGCTCCATTTCCTAACAGCATGGTTATACCCGAGTCCTGTGAGTCTAGTGCCTGGCTGAGTATTAATCTGTTGATGATAGGACCAGATAAAGCAACTGTTGAAGAAACTGAAATACCTACCATCAACTTCCTTGGGTCATTAGGTATGATTAGTCTATTTGTATTTGCCAGCCATGGGAGACGGGGACATTATAAGTTATATACGTTCATATCCGTAGATATGGATATTTTAACACCCTGAAGTACGCCAGTACACCATGAGGCGTAGCTGAAGGGTGTACAGGGTACTGAAGGGTGTTAAAATATCCATATCTACGGATATGAACGTAGATAACGAAGTTATCCCCGGTCTTAGTCCGAATCGGGCAAGTTTTATGGAAATTCGGGTACAAAGTGTAACGTGAAAACAACGTTTTTTCATTATCTAAATTTTTTTTATTGAAATTTGGAAATTTTACATATTTTTTACGGGGTGTAGGGTACTACTTTTGGTAGAACCCTACAGGTAGTCAAATATAAGACGTTTTTAATACGGAGACAGAGAAACTGGATTGAGTCAAATTTGGCGCTCAATGTTGTGAGAGTTACGTCATAGATGGTGTGACGTCAATGTGGGTCATTTGCATAGCTAGCAGGTCAGTAGTCCCATTCCTTGAAAATGTGGCAGTCAAGTGATGCATTTAATGAAATGAGTGTAAATGATCGGCATAATAGGACAAAATCGTTAATGAATTAAATATTTAATTACAAACATCATGGATAATCTACAGAATTCAATATTTCACAAGGAGCAATCATGGAACTAAGGAAAACTTGCGTGAAGTTCCCCGGGATAATGGTTAGCAACGTCCGGGGATATGGGTTAGCAACACCCAGGGGCTATGGGTTTTGTAACGACGTGCGTTAACCAATAAAAATCCTAGATATATACTAAGCCGGGGATAATATAAGTTATCTACGTTCATATCCGTAGATATGTATATTTTAACACCATGAAGTACCCCAGTACACCATGAGGCGTAGCCGAAGGGTGTACAGGGTACTGAAGGGTGTTAAAATATCCATATCTACGGATATGAACGTAGATAACGAATTTATCCCCGGTCTTAGTCCGAATCGGGCGAGTTTTATGTAAATTCGGGTACAAAATGTAACGTGAAAACAACGTTTTTTTCATTATCCAAAAAAGTTTTATTGAAATTTGGAAATTTTACATATTTTTTACGGGGTGTAGGGTACTACCTTTGGTAGAACCCTACAGGTAGTCAAATATCATACGTTTTTAATACGGAGACAGAGAAACTGGATTGAGTCAAATTTGGCGCTCAATGTTGTGAGAGTTACGTCAAAGATGGTTTGACGTCAACGTGGGTCATTTGCATAGCTAGGTCAGTAATCCCATTCCTTGAAAATGTGGCAGTCAAGTGATGCATTTAATGAAATGAGTGTAAATGATCGGCATAATAGGACAAAATCGTTAATGAATTAAATATGTAATTACAAACATCATGGATAATCTACAGGATTCAATATTTCACAAGGAGCAATCATGGAACTAAGGAAAACTTGCGTGAAATTCCCCGGGATAATGGTTAGCAACGTCCGGGGATATGGGTTAGCAACACCCAGGGGCTATGGGTTTTGTAACGACGTGCGTTAACCAATCAAAATCCTAGATATATACTAAGCCGGGGATAAGAAGTGTTACCCTTGAATATTCCTTCCTTCCATCTTTCCGTCGGTCTGTACCATTTTAAAGCTTGATTATAGTTATCAAAGTTACCAGAATTATAATAATTTAAGGAGGTTTGCTACTCTGTTTGAAAAATAACAAGCTTTTTAAAAGACTGTTACGAAATGATAATATAGGAATAAAGAAACTGAAAAAGCAGAAAAAAGTGGAGGGTCCGTGTGCTCATTTTTGAGATATAAGCAGTAGAAAATGGAGGGTCCGTGTGCTCATTTTTTAGATATAAGCAGTAGAAAATGGAAGGTCCGTGTGCTCATTTTTGAGATATAAGCAGTAGAAAATGGAGGGTCCGTGTGCTCATTTTTGAGATATAAGCAGTAGAAAATGGAGGGTCCGTGTGCTAATTTTTGCAATATAAGCAGTAGAAAATTTGGCGGGATATAAATTTCTCTATTTTGTTTAAAAAAAATATGAAAAAATAACAAGGATTTTATAAGATTTTAAAATGTGGCTTATTAAACTTTATGTAATTAGATTATGAAGAGAAAATTAGGGGTTAGAGGGCAAATATTTTTTAATGGCAATAAATAGATAAAACAAGAGGATTCTGAAAATCTGGCAAAAATTCATAAAAATAGAGGAGAAAACATCCTTAATACGCCAGTCGCACGTTTCGTCTAAATAAGACTCATCAGTGACGCTCAGATCGAACAAGTTGAAGAGCAATGAGGACACAAAATTCCAAAACGTGTGCCAAATACAGCTAAGGAAATCTATCCCTGGAATAAGAAAATCCTTAGTTTTGTAACAAACAAAATTCCAAAAAGATTATGCGACAGCATATTCTTCTATCATTCTGTTAAATTCTTCAATATATTTTATCTTCAGGTGGTATAGAAGTAAACATTAAAAAAGATAGAATTCGTTTATACTTTGCCAAAACGAAGTATATATTGTGATATGTTCAAAAATATACTACAAATGATAGGTTATCGTGCATTTTCTCAAGCTACTGGTTGACAAATTGATACATTTTGTATGGTTTATACAAGAAACAAACACCATTATATGATTAGACGCTTAACTAAATGATAGAATTGTAAGATGAAATACAAGAAGATAAAAGAGAATATCAAAAGAAAAGATAGGGTCCTGCACGTTTTTCCCGGCTAAAATACAAAATAGCAAAATTATATGTAGATTCCTTCAATATGCAATATATCAGAGTTATATCCCCATAAAATGCCAATTTTAAAAACAAATAAGAATCAAGCAAAAATAATTTGTGCTTGTAAATTTATTCTTTAAAATGAAAATTCAGATTTCTTCAGATTATTTAATCTCATTATTTTTCATATTAAATGTATAGATTTGTAAACAATTAAGAGACTGTTTATATATATTTCAGGTATTAAATGTATCCGTGTACCGTACAGAGATATATACAGATTGTCCGACGTATTGGTGAATGTCACAATTACTTTCCAAATATGGACAGCAATGAAAATCAAACAACCACAAACAGCTGATATTTGACACATTTTTGTCTTTTTAATCAACTTTTATATTAAAGCATAATATACATGGGTTAAAGGTTATGATTATTATTTCTTGTCACTTCATGTAAATGTCCTGATGGTGTTTCCATAGCTGGTGTATGTTTTCCTGATTAATAAGAAATTTGAAACAATTCAAACGAGAAGACTAACGACCTAATTGCATCTTAGCTAGCCAAGGGTTACGATCCACTCCCGCTCTCTCCACGTAGTGGATCGTAACCCTTGGCTAGCGAAGATGCATCTGGAGATAATTACAAGATAAATATAGGGTCAACTAATTTGCACATGTGCAAAATATGAGCAGCTGCTCATATGCACAATCTGATAAAATGCATATGTATGTGAAATACAAGCTCATATGAGCATTTGCAAGTGAGGTTTTTAACATGCAATTAGGTTAGTTTCATATGTGGATTTTTTTGCTCACAAAATGCTCACCTAATTTGCATGTTAAAAACCTGGTGTGCAATCATGTTAGTTTCTAATGTTAGATCTTATGTAAGCATCTTATGTGCAACTTGTTAGCACCATTTGGTAAGGACAGTAACTAAAAGCTAATTCAAAGACAAATTACACAAATAAATAATCAAGTTCCCTCCAAACTTTAATAAAGTGCAGCCACTATTTAAGATAGAATATCCTAATCAAGAATTAAACAGAATAAAAGAAGAATGTGTCTGAGGACAGGAATTCCCTCGCTCAATCTTCAAACAAAAGAAAATTGGACGGATATATGGAAAGATGGGATGTGGGGGAAAATTTGATGCCCACATAGCCTATGACAGGCATAAACAAATAGATTTATCATACCTAATGACTCAAGAAAGTTGATGGTAGTATTTTAGTTTCTTCAACAATGGCTTTATCTGGTCATATCATCTACAGATTTATACTCAGCCAGACTCACAGGACTTGGGTACAACCATGCTGTTACGAAATGGAGCATCTAATATCTAGAAAATAAATCAGAAAGTAAATTTGGGGTTTCTTCCGTTTATACATACACCATATACATGGTACATGGAGCAAGCATTATTAAAATGTGTTTTCTATAACTTCACTGTATTTGACACCCACACAAAGTTGAGATTTCAAAGTGCCTTCCCTGAGTCTACTTTACATTTTTTATGAATCATGCCTTTCTCGTAAATTGACATTATACAACTTAAAAAGGGGGGATCAAAGGTCTGTGTCTTTCTTTTGAGATATAAGCCATTGAAAATTTGGTGAGAATTTGATTTTATATACATTTAACATCATGAATATTGTTACCATTTTCTTTTTTAAACTATGAAAAAATAACAAGGACTTTATAAGATTTTGATTTTTTTTTGAAACAATATGTATTAAAAAGTCAAACAAGACCTAGAATTTTATCTAAAATATCAAAATTTTGAAACTAGACGTTTATTTACAAAAAAATAGAATTAGTGACCATAATTTCCTCATTGAGAAGGGAAGATATCTAAAAATACCTCGAGACAATAGAATATGTCCAACTTGTAAAACCTTAGAAGATGAAAATCACTTTCTCCTCCACTGTCAAATTAATAATGTTTTACGTATAAAACTTTTTAAAGACATGGCGATAGATAATCCTATGTTTCCAAATCTATCTCATACTCAAAAACTAGTAGTCCTACTAAATCCTTCTAATAAAAACCAAGTGAAAAAACAGGTTCCTTTATAAAACAGTCTTTAGAGCTGAGGACAGGGTACTCTTAGTTAGTTTTACTTGTATATATATATATATATATATAGATATGTGTGTGTTCAACTCAGTTATTTTATTTTTGTTGTTACTTTTATTTATGTCACAAGTATAATGTTACTTATATGACAAAAAAAGATATTATATTATTATATTAAAATAATGAAAACCAAAGCAAAATTGTTAATGGTACAACATGGATAAAACCCGAGGATTCTGAATATCTGAGAAAAAGTAAACAAGATTGCACACGCTGAAATGTCTCGCCTTCTATAATAGCCATTGATATTATGTTGATAATCCTAAATACATAGCTTTACTACAACTATCACAGAAACTTAACATGATCCAAGAAAATGATGTCAAGGTCATAAAAACCAAACAAGAAATACATGTATACATTACAATCTTTCAATACACTATATATAGTTAACCTATAGTTATAGTTAAAGAAAAACAGACCAAAACACAAAAACTTAACACTGAGCAATGAACTGTGAAAATGAGGTTAAGGTCAAATAAAACCTGTGAGATTGACATCTTCATTATAAAATCTCTCCATGCACCAAATATAGTTGACCTATTGCATTAGAAAAGAAGTAATAGAAAAAAAATCGTAAGGGTTCCGCGGAACCCAGTCTCGCCTATTTTTTTCAGTTAATATCAGGCTCAACAAAAATGAGGAAATAAATCAATAAAAATATTCCTCTTGATACTATCTTTTGAATGTAAGTAGCTTCTGTCCAAGTTTGGTAAAAATCCAGGATAGTTTATGAATCTAATAAATGTTTAAAAACTTTAACTGCAAATTGAATGTATCTTCCTTTGTGATTGGTCGTTCTGGCAGGTTGACGAGGATCCCTTTTCTTTCATTCGTAGGCGGTACAAGAGGAACCAGTGATGCGTCTTTTCAATTTTGAAATTAAAATATAAAAACAAAATTATAGACTTTAACTACATGTATCCTGAATCAATCACCTAGATTATATCTACTAAGACTAAATGTATCTATTCAATTTTGAAATAAAATCACAAGCAAAATTAGAGGCTCCATGGATCCTGATTTCAAATATTTTGATAAACTGTGAAAGTAGTAGAGCCAGGAACCCCAATTAACAGCCCTGTAAACTTCAACTATTAAAGTAAATCATTAGTATTGCGAAATGCCTCATAATTGAAAGTATAATAAGATCAGTTATATATCGCTTCCAATTTATAAATACATTTGCCTGAAGTACGAATAAATTTAATTTAAATCCATGTTTCTAGAAATTTGTCAACCTTTTCTAGCTGTTTTTATTATTTTATGCGGAACAAATATGCCGTCATTCAAATCTCTCAGAGATTTTTATATACAAAGTATGATTGAAACCTTTTCTTAAACAAAATATGTGTAGTTTGTTGTTTTATTTGTACTTAATTTGTTGTTGTAGAAGATTTAGAAAGATTACGATTCGGAAAAGGGCCAATGCAGACAGGTCAGATTTAATAAATAAATCAACTTCTGAATAATTAAAACAGAAGTATCAATGAAAATTTTATTATTTTTTCATAAATTATATATTTTACTGGCGGGTGCATTCATACCATTTTCTATATCTATTGTAAACAACAAATGTTAATCGCTTCTGACAGATAGATACGTAAACCCAATGAACAATGGTGCAAAGTTGGAAATAAAATAATTTAACATGCAAAAGTTATACATGGAGTAAATTAACTCAAACGGCAATAAAAGAAATAGAAGGAAAACAAAAACAACAGCACGAAATAAAAAAAAGCTTAGAAAAACAGAAACATAGTATTGAAAAAAAATAAAAAAAGATAGAAATATGAAGTGTATAGGTCTGCATTTGTTGAGAATATGATTGAATTGCTCTATCCCAGGCTGATTATATGTATTTTGCTTGACCTGTTCGTAGGTCTCGGAATGTCTTCAGTTACTTGTTAAATCTTATTATCAGGTATCGGGTCATATACTTTACACTCTATTATCAGTTTATAGTTTTTGTGTGTACCTATTTTCTTTTTTTGTTGCTTCTTTCGTCTTTGATAAAGATGTCTGCACTCTTTGATTTCTTTGAGGTTCAGTTTGGTTTGATCTGATTTTAAGGTGGTACCCAACACCTTCACTAAAATTAATTTGGCTCGTTTAATTTTCATAAAATTTTGACAAAGTATCCACCTTGACTATTTGACAAAAATATAAAAATTTTAAAAAATTTGTACCAACCGTTTTATCAGAAAAAATACACTGGTTATATAGCGGTTTGACAAACACTTATTTTGATCATTGAGAAGCTTAGTATCCACTAAAAAACACAACGTAATTAAAACGTTTAGGTGATTTAACAGAGTTATCTCCCTGTAGTGTTAGGTATCACCTTAATATCATTCTGAATTGTCCTTGGTATATGAGTCTTGCTTTGGCCTGATTTTATGTTTTTCATTGTGATTTTTCTTACAGCCGAATCATCAGACATTGCCTAAAAAAAAGTATTCTAATCACTTTGTTTATTTTCAGTTCAACTTCAATTACTAAAGAAGTTGAATGTGAAAAAATGCGAGGACACGCATACAACGGGTTGCGTCATTTTGTCAAAAGATAGCTTTTTAGTAGCAAACTACTTTACAGATACACTTTATTTCATTGAATACAACAGAGTTGATGATGATATCAAGTGTCTAGAGTTCGTGTTACGTCTTCCCATACGATATCACAGTGATAGATTGTGATCGCATTGCCTTTACCTATGGATATAAACAATTCATTGAAACACTGGATAGTCATGATTTCCGTGTTCTACAGACCTTTCGTCCACAAGAAGACTGTTTTTGGTATAACACACCAAAATGAGAAACTTTACGTTGTAGGAAAAGATAAGATTTTTGTTCTGAAGTTATCAGGTTGGGAGCAGATCGTCTTGGTTATAGAGCACGCAACTTACATTGCAGTTTTCGAAGACAAACTTTTCTATACTAATAGAAATACAAATTTACTGTATTGTAGTAATATGAATGGCCAAGATTTGTGGCAATTTAGGGATAGAGTAATCAAACACCCGACTGGCATAGCAATAGACCTTAATCAGAACGTATTTGTCGTAGGTAACTGGTCAAATAATCTATCAGTTACATGTATAGGCAATAGTGGCAAAGACTGCAATACATTACTGTCAGAAGGTAAATGTTTAAGTCAACCACGTGCAACTTGTTATGACAAACATAGAAATACATTACTACCTTGTGATTAATTGAGTGGGAATTGTGCCTTGTATGACGTTTCTTAGATATTATTCAAATGTCGAAAGTACAATTGAAAGAAAAGGAAAACTTACAACTGTATTAACAAGTGACTAAATGATTTAAAAGAGTTAAACATAAATGTATGACGGTCAATTTTTTTGTGTGAGTTATTCGGCTTAATGACTAAAATATTTAGTAAAGTGATTATTATAGTGATATCTCAGTTATTCTAAAGATATCCTTAAAATCTAAATGTCATTCAAGAATATGCATTCCTGTTTCATTTTGGTACAAAATACCAAAATGATACTTGCAGACAAGTATTGTCGACACTGGACGCGCGTGGACTTTACATATGACTTACCAGTGACGCTCAAATCATACAAATTCAAAGGCCAAATAAAGTACAGAGTTAATACTAAAATTTATGAGAAAAGAGATGATTTTTCGTTTCCTATCGTTAATTATCAATTTTTAGATGGTGACGTTCCCTTGTCATCATCTTACGGTGTTTATATATCTCAACGTGTACGATTCGCTCGTGTATGTTACAATATTTTAGATTTTAGCGAAAGAAATTGATGTATTACTGAAAAATTATTACACCAGGGTTTTCGATATCACAAACTAGTCAAAACTTTTACTAAATTTTATCGTCGGTATAGGGACATCATTCGTAAATATAGCTCAACATGCAGACTTCCTATTCGTTTAGGTATTGCATATCCAATTTTTTTATGGAAATATTCTTTATCAAGCACAAAAATGTCGGTATTCACCTCAGAAGCTAACAAATCATTTAAATAGACATATAAAGAAGGGATATACAGTGGAGATCAGTTCTAACCTCTCATTAAATCTGTCAGAATCTGTCAGGAGAACTGTTCTAGGACAGTACGTAGAACTGTCAGCCTGACACCTTTTAGTCAGTTCTAGGTTAGAA
Organism: Mytilus edulis; assembly: GCF_963676685.1. Taxonomy (NCBI): domain Eukaryota; kingdom Metazoa; phylum Mollusca; class Bivalvia; order Mytilida; family Mytilidae; genus Mytilus; species Mytilus edulis. The sequence goes on from NC_092356.1 coordinate 5,502,839, forward strand.
CTGTTCTAGCTAGAGCTGATTTGGTCAGTTCTACCTAGAACTGATTTGGACAGTTCTACCCTAGAACAGTTTTAGACAGTTCTACCTAGAACTGACCAAATCTTTGGTCAGTTCTACTTTTAAAACAGTTCTGCGGTTAGAATTGCTTACAAATTCTACGGCCAGAATTGATTTCTAAATTCTACGGCTAGAATTGATTTATAAATGCTACGGCTAGAATTGATTTATAAATCCTACAGCTAAAATTGTTTTATAAATTCTGCTGCTAAAATTGATTTGGTTTAAATTTAAGAACTCTTTGTCTAAATATACTGCTTCGGCAAAATAGCGATTAATATTATAAAGAGTTTTGCTATTTTGCCGGTTTTAACCCCGCCATATTCTGCATGTATGTGACTGTTCATGAGCCTGTTATTCAGTGATTTTCTTTTGTTGATGTGTTACATAAATTATTTGTTTTTCTTACATTTTTTGAACATAAATTAAGCCGTTAATATGGGGGGGGGGGGGCATGATTATTTCATTTATTTTACATTTGTCATTCGGGGAGTCAGGATGACTCGTTTTACATAACCAAATTATCTGACCTTAATGTAATACGTTATTCCGGCTCAAACCACCAGGGATGGATCCAGCAGTTTAAAAAAAAAGGGGGGGGGGGTCCAACTAAAATTTATTGTCCTCATTCAAATGCATTGATCGTCCATAAAAAGGGTGCTGTACAGTAATTCAGTTATAATTTTAGGTCAAGATGGACTGTTATATATACAAGTTATAGCAATATTGGAAAACAATGACCTAAACATTTTGTACGGATGAATTTATAGTGCCAGCATGTCCTCTTTTTATTCAAAGTATTGAATTGTAAACAAATATCAGTAGTTTTCATACTTCAGACTGAGACGTGTAATAAAATCTTTTGACCGCATCAATCTAAACTGACCTTATTTGCTCTTTCGTTCTACAAATCTATATAGCTGTACAGCAATTCAGTTATAATTTTAGGTCAAGAGGGACTGTAATATACAAGTTACAGCAATATTGGAAAACAATGACCTAAAAATTTGTTCGCATGACTTCATAGTGTCAGCATGTCCTCTTTTTATTCAAAGTATTGAATCGTAAACAAATATCAGTAGTTTTCATACTTCAGACTGAGTCGTGTAATAAAATCTTTTGACCGCATCAATCTAAACTGACCTTAGTTGCTCTTTCTTTCTGCAAATCTATATAGCTGTACAGCAATTCAGTTATAATTTTAGGTCAAGAGGGACTGTAATATACAAGTTACAGCAATATTGGAAAACAATGACCTAAAAATGTTGTTCGCATGACTTTATAGTGCCATGCTGGTGTATTTCTAAATTAAAATAATAGTTAAATTTTTCATTCTATTTTTTAGTATGTTTAGCATACTGTGCAGCTTTATAGATTTGCAGAAAGAAAGAGCAAATAAGGTCAGTTTAGATAGATGCTGTCAAATTGAAAAGATTTTATTTGTATATTACAGTCCCTCTTGACCTAAAAGTATAACTGAATTGCTGTACAGCTATATAGATTTGTATTTTTTATTCAAAGTATTGAATCGTAAACAAATATCAGTAGTTTTCATACTTCAGACTGAGTCGTGTAATAAAATCTTTTGACCGCATCAATCTAAACTGACCTTATTTGCTCTTTCTTTCTGCAAATCTATATAGCTGTACAGTAATTCAGTTATAATTTTAGGTCAAGAGGGACTGTAATATACAAATAAAATCTTTTCAATTTGACAGCATCTATCTAAACTGACCTTATTTGCTCTTTCTTTCTGCAAATCAATAAAGCTGCACAGTAATTCAGTTATAATTTTAGGTCAATAGGGACTGTAATATACAAGTTACAGCAATATTGGAAAACAATGACCTCAAAATTTTGTTCGCATGAATTTATAGTTCCAGTATATCCTCTTTTTATTCAAAGTATTGAATCATAAACAAATATCAGTAGTTTTCATACTTCTGACTGAGTTGTATAATAAAATCTTTTGACCGCATCAACCAAAACTGATGTGAGTTTATATAGTTGCACAGTACTTCAGTTATATTTTTTTTTACTGTAGTATATATAAATAACTGCAATATTGGAAATTGAACAAACATCAGTAGTTTTCATACCTCAGACTGACTCATGTAACAAAAATATGTGTCTGCATCAATCAAAACTGACCATATTTGACAGCTTCAACCAAATCTGACCATATATGACTGCATCAGCCAAAACTGATCATTTGCTTTTTTTAATGTAAAAATGCGCGAAGCGGGTTTTTTAATAGTGTGCACCACATATTTTATGTTATTCCGAATAGACAGAAAAAAAATGATAAGTCATTTCTTATAATTTAATTCTAAATTCCACTTTAAACCTTGCCAAACCATGACATTACGGTCACATGACTAACTTATGTCTATTGGCGCTGATAACACAATAACGACAGAAGACCCGTTACATCCAAACTTAAGTTATTAAATAATGAACCGTCACAAAAAGTGACTTTTAAGTCAGTAGTTCATGATGGTTTTTTTTAAACAAAACTATTTAACGGCATCATCCAACACTCACATCACTGATACATATAACGAAAAGTACATGTACATGATGTGAAAGAAGTTCTCTTCTTGGAAAGATATACTGACTATACTGTTAATATAATTTGAAGAAGGAAAATGATTGGTTTTGTTTGTAGCCTTTCGTCCAGTGGCAAATATTTCATTCATGTTCAGATCGAGTATATTTTTCTGACGTTCCAGACTCCCAGATATTATTCATTATCGTTATGGATAAGTTTGGCAACGAGATAATGCAAATCTGAAACCGCAGTGCAAATGTACATAGTTTTCTTGCGTTTAACAACACTTCTTCTTCTTCTTCTTCTTCTTCTTCTTCTTCTTCTTCTTCTTCCAGTTAAGCGGCCGCAAACAACTGTCTGATTATTCTGCCACTGTGTTCATTACTATGATATTCCATAATTCATCCACTGTACAATTTTCGTTTGAACATTTGTCAAAACAGAATCTTAAATCATGAACGTAAATCCAAGGCAAACAAGGTAAATTAAGATTAAATTTACTTGAATTAAATGCAGAGTTCAACTCCTTGGTTATATTTACGAAGAGACTGTTAAAAACGGGGAACGAAGAAACATAAACAATGATGTTTCATTTGCAATCTCATAAAAAATATTTCTCCGATGAGTTGGATAACCTCCTATCCACTTCGATATTTGTACATGTAACTTTTGATCAGTAAAAAATATAGAAACATCTGCTATTATATATAGTAAAAAAAATGTAACTGATTTTTTCTTCTAAATTCTAAATTGCCCTTTCTGCAGTGACGTCATTTAGAACTGTTCTACAGTCCTGACTGATTTAGTCAGTTCTGATGACAGTTCTACGGCTAGAACTTTTGTCAGTTCTACCTAGAACAGTTTTAGACAGTTCTACCCTAGAACTGATCCTGACAGTTCTACCTAGAACTGATTTAGTCAGTTCTACCTAGAACAGTTCTAGGGTAGAACTGTTCTAGCTAGAACTGTTCTAGGGCAGGTTAGAACAGTTCTATGACAGAATATTCTGACAGTTCTATTGAGAGGTTAGAAGTGATCTCCACTGTAGTTACGATACTGCTGACAGGTCATTAAAGATTGCATATTTTGGCGTTAATATTGATTTACTTATAGGGTCTTTGCATCGAAACTAAACACATTCATTTACAAAGCCAGTTGTTGGCATGACACGGGTTATGTTCTTCTCTTATATATTATGAGGGTATGATACTAAAAAGTAAAATCACAAAAATACTGAACTTAGAGGAAAATCAATTCGGAAAATCCATAACCACATGGCAAAACCAAATAACAAAACGCATCAAAAACGAATGGACAAGAACTGTCATATTCCTGACTTGATACAGGCATTTTCAAATGTAGAAAATGGTGGATTAAACCTGTTTTTTTAGCGCCAACCCTCTCACTTTGATTACAGTTTCATCAAATTCCGTAATATTTACAATGATGCGTTAACTAAACAGACACAATAACCCTAAACCCTTAACGGCAAGGATTGTGCCTGATATTCATACGATGAAGACACAATCGTTCAATCAGTTTAATTGAAGTTGCGAGCTGGCATGTCAGTTAACTGCTAGTAGTCTGTTGTTATCTATGTATTATTGTCATTGTGTTTATTTTCTTTGGTAACATCTTCTGATATCCGACTCGGACTTCCCTTGAGCTGATTTTTTTTTGTGCGTATTGTTATGCGTTTACTTTTCTACATTGGCTAGAGATATAGGGGGAGGTTTGAGATATCATAAACATGCTAAACCCAGCCGCATTTTTTGCGCCTATCCCAAGTCAGGAGGAGCTTCTGGCCTTTGTAAGTCTTGTATTATTTTTAATTTTAATTTCTTGTGTTCAATTTGGAGTTGAGTATGGCGTTAATTATCACTGAACTAGTATATATATTTGTTTATGGGCAATCTCAAGGACGCCTCCGGGTGTGGGAATTTCTCGCTGCATTGAAGGCCTGTTGGTGACCTCCTGCTGTTGTCTGTTCTATGGTCGGGTTGTTGTCTGTTTGACACGTTCCCCATTTTAATTCATTCTCAATTTTATCAAAGAGCACTGAAGACTAAACATGATTTGAATGTTTCAATATCACACACTATATCAACCCTCAACCAATACATTTCCTCGAGAAAAACTCGTGTCGATATATTGGGTCTAGTGGATTTATACGGATGTGATGACATGACCATTTCTTTATACATTTTGTAGTTTGCTTATTTGTTGTTAATATACGAGTATGTTATCGGTATGTTCCTTATGTCGTTACAACAATCCCATTCTCTTTTTACGAATGTGACCTAAAAAAATAGACTATTTGCCCTTATATGTGACATTTTTACTTACCAGTATTGCATACACGTCACAGGTTTAGCTAGCTTTAAAACCAGGTTCAATCCATTATTGTCTACATTGAAAAACGTCTGTACAAAGTAGGAAATATGACAGTTGTTGTCTATCCATTTGATGTGTTTTATCTTTATATTTTGCCATGTTATTAGTTACTTTTCATTTCGAATTTTCCTCGGAGTTCAGTAATTTTGTGATTTTACTTTTAATTGACACTTTTTTGTAAAGCATGTTCTCAAGAGTATATGCAGCGAAGAAAATGTTGAAATGTTCAAACTCAAATCCGAAATGAAAAATTTCCTTTTTATTAGTCATTTTATTTCAAATTCATGACCTTGTGTACTAATTGACTAAATTTGGTTCATTGTAAGAATAGCAAGCACTTATTTGCATATAAATATTTGCTGCAGGTATGTGGCAAACACACATTTGGATATTAATGTTTGCTGCAGGCCTGCATCAAACACTCATTTATGGCAAATTGTGTGTTTCAGTAATGAATGTTGGGTGCGCTTGTGCAACCCTGTCTTATATAAGGGAAGAGTTTGGTGCTCCAAAATATGTTCCAACACTCACATTCGGTTATGTGTATGTCCAGGTCAGTGACCTGTAGTTCAGTAGTTTGTCTTCGTTTTATGTCCAAAATATGTCATTTGTTTATTGGGTATTTGTTTTACACAATTCATGCCGTTGGTTGTCAAGTTTGAATTGTTTTACAATAAATTTGACATAATTTATAACTGACTATACGGCATTGGTTTTACTCATTGTTAAAGGCCGTATGATGACCTATCTAAAGTTTATTTACATCTCATTCATTTGTTCTCATGTGGATAGTTGTTTGTTTTACAAGCACACCTGTACGTCTTCTTTGTAACGTTATAATATTGGTTGAACGTGTATTGTTACACCACTGGCATGGGAACATTGCTCGCTTGATAGCAAGATGTACGATATGAATTGTGCTCACTGTTGAAGAACATCGTATAGAGAGCAGCTTAATTGCTTAAGTTACCTGAAGTGTTTGACCTAGGTTTTTAATAAAAATTTGTCTCATTGGAATGCAAATAAAAGTCTACCTATTTTATATCTACAGTTAACAAAATCTTAGTATAACGAATAAGCAGTCATATATATGTACTGATCAATCTGGCACAGAAATCAAACAATTCTTTTCTTTCTCATCATAAATAAATATTTATTAAATTAAATATCAGCAATTGTCTTTTATTCCTTCATTATTGTCTTTGTCAATATTACAAATGTCATCGCCAGTGACTCCGTCAAACGAATGGTTGCTATGGTACAAAGGTCGACTAGTACGACCTACTTTTTTTTCAATTTCGTCATCATCCGATTGTTTTTGATAGCGCCCTTGTTTCCGGTTAAGAATTAATGCGCATACAGAAAATGTCAGGACGATCGTGCCAAACACAGCACCAACTGTAAAAGCTACTATTGTCATTGTTCTCTTTTCAGAAATGTATTCACAGTTTCCTTCTGATAATATAATTCTAAAAAACAAGAAATACATACTAGTTGTATCAAATAATACAATTCATTAGGCTTCTTTTATTTTTATTAATTTTTGAATGTATAAAATTACCTTACCTAATAGGATTTTATTGTCGGAAGCCAAGGCCAGAGGAAAATATAGTATATTCGTATATTTCACGAATGAAAGTCAGACTGCTATTCTTATAAGTCTGGATAAGGTATGATTAATGTTTCCCCTTTTTATCAAAAGTACAATAGTAGTTATTTATTATAATTTATTTCATATCGGTTGAGAATAAGATTCTCTTATTGGATTAAAAGGGGTCACATGACATTCATTATTCTTCAGTAATAAATTCCATCGGACCATAAAACCGGTCGTTAACGAACTTTTACATGATAATGACCGGTGGGGCGTAGTTTCCGTCTGATAATGACCGTTGGGGCGTGGTTTTCGTCTGATAATGACCGTTGGGGCGTGGTTTCTCTGTTTAGAGAGATGTTCCTTTTATAAAACATGTTCCTGTTTTTAATATTATATTTAAGTTGTTGAATTGTTTATTATATGTTTTCTTTAAAATTAAAGATAACTTGATTAAGTATTTATATACTGAAAAATTGCACTAAAATAAATGGCAGTATTACGTCGACTGGTCTTCACTCTTTGCCATAGAAATCGTACAACTACTCGAGTTCGCTGTAGGCATTTTGAATTTATGAGAATTTTCCAAAACATGGTTTCTCAATGAAATACACATAATAGTTCTTGAAAAACTGGTCATTATCGTGATACATGGACTGCCCGTAGGATATATCACGATAATGACCAGTTTTTCAAGAACTATTATATAAATATTAGTACAACAAATATCAAGCGGAAGATTCGTAGGCTTCAATTATAGTTTTCCCCCCATTCGGATTCTACACACAAATAACCTTCCATCGATACCTCCATTTGTCGATATGTATTTTTGCTAATTTCGATTATCGGGAGTTTCACATTCGTAACGATATAGTCCCTTGTCTCACGTTTTAGAAAAAAAGGAGGACAAAATTTGCCACATAAATTATAGACAAAACAGTCATTCAAAAGGGGAAACAACTCTTCTTGTTAAATGAAAAGATGCTATCAATCGGTAATCCTCGAGAGAATCCGCTACTCTACTTCTATCGTTAAATGAAGGTACGCAATCGGCCGAGCTGTGATGAATGGAGATGCGATATAAACGTACTTACTTATATTGTGTTGTCATTTCTCTTAATACTTCATAATACTTTCCATCGGACAGATCAGATTCAATGATATCGTGGACTTGATCGATACAATCTTCTGTAAGAATCTTATCGGCAGTCGTTCCTGCTTCTGTGTATACCTACAAAGGAGTAAACAAATTACACGGATGTAACATCACATATTTTAGAATATAATTAATAGCTATTTATTATGAGGGGAGATAAATCCTTCATTAATTGTAAGGTTTTGTTATAATCTCGAGATTAACGAAATGTCTTTCCATTGGTTATTAGTTTCAATATCGCTTTTGTATTTTCTCACTTTTCTTTTTTCTTGAGAGACTAAAACTCAACTGAATTATAAATTAACTCGGTTTTTTTTCATTGCCGAATTTTTTTATTTAATATTACATCATGGCTTTGTTCATCAATTCACAATTGCGCCGTGAACTTCAGTTTGAAACTAATAACTTATAAACCGATGCTAGTAGCCGTGTTAAACTTGCGATGAAATGAGAGTTTTTTATGTATTTTTTTGTTCTGTGCTGAATTCCTTATTGTGATTTTGAGATGAATAACAGCAATTCAAGTGCTGTTCCTTTGATTTTGCTTTTTTTTTTGCTCTTTTGTGCACATGCTAATTACTAGTATGTGTCATGTATGGAAACCCCATACCCTTTCAATTTTATTGTAGTACTGACGCATGTACATGGTAACCGATTTCGGGAATCCATACCCTTATGAAAAGAGAAACATTGCTGCAACCTTGCGGCAATCTTTTTAGTTCGCCAGAAGACCTGAAAGTTGTTCACCAGTGTTCGCCGCTAGCAGCGACCTTTTGGCAAACATATGTAAAAGTTTTCCGCAAGGTTGCCGCAAACTCTTAACTTTCTTAAATTTGAAAGAACTTTGTAAACAAACTTTAAAGGAGTCCTAAAGTTTGCTGGAACTTCGCCACAAACTTTATAGCATACTGAGCATGCTCCCTGCACTAAACTCAGACATCCTGCTTCTTTGAATTTGAAATAGGAGGGAGTTTTTAATGTTGGTTTTTTCATGTTAAAAGTAAATGGATGTTTTATATGATAGATGTCTGAGTTATATATGATTCAATTAGTTCCTGGAACAGGTCATGCATCATTGATCATCTCTTTGTAAGTTAATTTAGACAGTTTTTGCATGTTAATTTGCTTTTATTGATACAAAAATTATGTCAAAGAACCCCCATTTTGAAATAACGATTGTGTTAAATTCTTATTGCCCTTAGAGAAATATCATTACAGTTGTAATCTTAAACTTTGTGGATAATGATGTTTTGCAGGAAAAGTCTTCAAAACAACTTGCAATTCTATATTGTTTAATCACATTTGTCAGATTTATATTTTAGATATGATATTTTATGCTAAATGTTGTAATGCCTTAATCATGTTAATCCCAGTTTCTTTTATAATTGGCCTTATAAAGACAGATCTGTTCTTGATTTTTTCATACATATGAATCTGTTAAGAAATTAATCAGCTCATTCTGAATTATGCACTGAGTAAATTAATAAATATACATGTACCTACATTGTTTTTATTGTGGTCACAATTTTTATTTCTCTCTTTCACATTTCTTTAAAAATGTAATTTGATCAGAAGGTGAGCAGGTAATAATCAGTTATTGGTCATAATAATTAATTTTGATCCACATGTATGACATGTGCATCATTTTGAATAAGACGTACAGTTTTGAAAAAAAATTAAATATAAAGGTAGTCATAGGTCATCATTATCACTTGATTTGCCAGAAGATCACCGCAAACTATAGAAGGCTTTAAAAGTTTGCCGGAAGTTCACCGCAAAAATTACCAGAAGTTCGCCACAAACTATATAAGGCTATCAGAGTTCGCCAGAGGTTCACCACAAATATTCGCCAGAAGTTCACCACAAACTATATAAGGCTATCAAACTTTGCGGCAAGTCTGCCGCAACCTTCATTTGCATGGTAAAAAGTCGCTGTGAAGTTGCGGCAAACTATTTGCAGCAACCTTACCGCAGTGTTTGCGGCAGATCTGCCACAATAGTTCGCCAGAAGGCTGATTTTTCAGTAAGGGTAATGAATGATTATTCCAAAAGTGTCATACATGCCGGAATACAGTGAGGTACCCGCACGCATATTTTGTTTGTAAAATGGAGCTTAGCAAAATTCAAATGATGCATGGTGAAGCAGTTTTTCGGGTTTTAATTCATTAATAAGTTTAATATACAGTAATTCAAACAAACAGTTATTTCGTCATAAAAGGGTATGAAATATTTGTCACTGGACGTTTATTAACCTATAATCTATCAATCGATATATATGTTATTGTATACCTTTCTGTCATCTTTTGATAGTAATATTACTATATCATTGTCACATTTCTGAAAGTTCCAGCTGTCTCGTATGAAGTGAATGAAGTCCACAGCAGAAACTTTTAGACTCCTGCAAAATCAATATAAAACAGTTTTCATAAATACAAGAAGAGATGGGATATTTGTAAAAGAGACAAACCCTTAACTGTTTCCCCTTCCCCAACCCCAACTAAAACTACGACTAAATAACGTTCGTTACATAGATTGATAATTTACCTAAGTACATACAAGTTTCCCTATCAATAAATTATATGTACATTTTTCTTGGATTAATGAATATTTACAGGATTACATTCAGTTACATTTCAACTTTGATTGAAGAAAATGTTAGCTGTGATTTTTTTTATACATTTTTGTTTGTAATCATTTTGTCACATTTCTAAAGTCAGATGTGTTTTATATAAGCTGGGGCCCCAGACAAGCCTAGCTAGTATGTGGGGCCCCAGCTTGTCTGGCATTTACGGTTGGACGTTAGAGTAATCTGGGACTACGTTTTATAATGATCATGTATAAGTCTTATTACATTAATGTTGATGCTTAGTAGGGGTCAAGTGGTCTTAAGAAATCGAACCCTACTTTATCACTAGCTTGTCGGCTCTAATGTTGCGAGTTCAGATCCCGCACTTGGCAGGTGCGCTCAATTTTTACCATGCTAGTTTTCTTACACATGCAAATATCACTCACATCAATTTCACGTGAAATTTAATTCATGTGAATCTCACGTGAAATTCACATGAATTTCACCTCAAACGAGCTTATACGTGAAACTCACGTGAAATTAGTTTTGGTGAGTTTCATGTGAATCTCATGTGAAACTCATGTGAATTTCACATGAAAATCACGTATATTTTTTCATGTGAAATTCACATGAATTTTCAAAATAGAGTACTTCAAATAACATCTAAATTTTTAAATTTAATCAAAATCATGAAAAATATTAAAAAATTTTGTTGTAAATTTCACGTGAAATTCATGTGAAAAATTTCACATCAGATTCATGTGAATCTCAATTCACGAGAAATTCACATGAAAATTTTCACGTGAGTTTCATGTATAAGCTCGATTGAGGTGAATCTCGCGTGAAATTTTTCATGTGAATTTCATGTGAGATTCATGTGAAATTCATGTGAGTAAATTTTGCCTGTGTACCGGTGGTTGGTTTCTTTGACCAAATTGAATGAAAACTGATCACCAATAATATGACCTGGATATATAACATAATCAATAAATAGCGTAGGAGCCCCTCCCCCCCTCTTTCGCACTATCATTTTTTTTATGTTCAAAGGACCGTGCATAAATACCTTTATTTGGCATGAAAATTAGAAAGATCATATCATAAGGAACATGATTATGTTCTAAGCTTCAACTTCATCAAAAACTACCTTGACCAAAAACTTTAACCTGAAACGGGACAGACGGACGAAAGAACAAACGGACGAACGGACAAACGAATGGACGCACAGACTGGAAACATAAAACCCTTAGATACTATCGTAGGTGGGGCATAAAACAACGTTTAATATCCAAGTTATTTGTGTAAATCAGTGATAAAACATTATTGAAATGTCATTTCATTTATTTATTGTCTTAAAAAGAAAGTTACAAAATTTACTTTCTTAAGTATCAAACATACCATATATGTATAAGATGCATGTTCATATCACTATTAGAGATAGATCAAGGTCAGATATAAATGTAAACAGATATATCATATATCGCCTGATTTTATGGTCAATACTGATAAATGCATATTATTTATATACATTTGATGGCATTGAGTATTCGGTACTTTTCATTCATATCAGTCGTGTTTCCGTTGGCATTTAACTGACAAACGGGAGATAATCCTGTTTTAATTCGATAATCACAATCGGCTATTTAAACCTCAGTCAAGTTGGGTGACCACGGTAACAACATGAGATAAGATTTGACAGAGTTGTTTACGAGTGATCAGTACTTTTGAGTATATATAGATCTTCATGTTTTCAAGCTTTTGTATAATTTTTAAAGCTTAAACCTCATTTTATGTTATTATATTTTTGGTTTGGTTTGAGAAGCTTTTTTGAACACACCAAAAGAAAAAAGTTCGCTATAGGCCAAATATGGTTTTGCATTTCTCGTAAAATGTCAAAATGGCCATAATTTTGTTATCAAATGGATCTTTTTGAAAAGCCTTTCCATTAAAAAAAATAATGTCTTTTTTTAAGAATTCAAGACTTCTGGATCAACACATTTTAAACATTTTTTGTTGTTGTCAAATTGTGATGAGTTTGTGTGCATTTTCGAACCTACAATCTTCAGAAAACCCTAGGCCGCAAGGCCACACTTAAAAATGTCCAAACCCTATCCAAAGGTTAAAATAGGGGGAAGGTAGGTAAGTGGGCATTTTTTTTTAAAAAAATTAAAAGAGAAATTAAAGTGTCATAGGTTTTACTTTTTACTCGCCATGCCTATCTGATTAAAAACACTTTTTCACATCAGAATAATAAACGATTTTGAGTAGGCAGCTATTTTTGGGTGTGTGAGGTTAAGGCAAACAACCATAATATTTGGGGGTGTGTAGGGTTAAGTCAAACAACCATAATCTTTGGGTGTGTGTAGGGTTAAGGCAAACAACCATAATCTTTGGGTGTGTGTAGGGTTAAGGCAAACAACCATAATCTTTGGGTGTGTGTAGGGTTAAGGCAAACAACCATAATCTTTGGGGGTGTGTAGGGTTAAGGCAAACAACCATAATCTTTGGCGGTGTGTAGGGTTAAAGGGAAATTCCGCGATTTTTTACTTATCATCTAATTATGTTCATCTTAACATAAAAAACACATTTGCAAAGTTTTAAATTTATATTCCTTCTAATAACGGAGAAAATCAAGTATTTGTAACTTTTTTGGTTGAATTCTCGAGTGGGTCGTGACGTATTAGCCCGATTTATTGAATTCTGGGAAAAAATAAAATCTGTTTAACTCTTATAGCTTATCGACAATATACGTAATTAAAAGCGCACAGCTGACGAATGGTCGAAGTTATAAACCACAATATAAGAATGAACGAAAGTGAATATGCATATATATATACCGTTTTGTATTGATTGAATTAAACTCCTATAAAATTATCTCTAGTAAATGTTTTTGAATAAATTTAATTAATTATTGTTGAGATTTTTTTCATAAAATATTTATTGAACATTTTTACTGATATTGAACTGAAAATATTTCAGTTCTATTTACCGTTATTGTTTTGATAATCATTTCAATGCAACTAATGTGTGAGCAGAGTGTGTATATTATTTTGTAAAGGTCACTGTATATTTCTCGGCTTGAGGTCAATTCGTTTACCTTGTAGCTATTTAGCCGCAGGTGTGAGTTCAAGCGTACACAGGTATAAATGTTGTTATTTGGAAAGGATAAATAGAAAGGATTAGAGTATATGCTGTCATGATGTTAATACACTAAGATTAAATACACGATGAGAATACAGATACAATAATTAAATTGTGTAAATTAATTGAAAATAAAATTCAGATTCGTAATTCCGAAAGTGTATAAAAATAAAAGGAAACAATTTTTGATTACTTTCTTAGCGGCAATTGGCGTAAAGATTCAAATATGAAGCAAAAAATAGTAGTTTTAATCTTTAATAAAAACTAAATGCAATATTACCCAATTTGATATACTATTGTACATCTGTTTGATATCATTGACTTTACCGGAATTTCTTAACTTGTATTCAAATCTGGCTGTGTTTAAATGCTTATAAAACTATTGCAATTTTAAAGTTTTTAATTGACAAAAAAATACAAAATACAGCATGCATAATTTTTTTTTAGTTTCTTTTTAACATTTTATTCTTACATAATTAAATTCATTTGACAATCATTTACACGAACTTTTTGTGAAAAGAATACTAATTATCTAAGCTAAGGCATTATATCTTTTGAGGATTTTTGAGGATTTTTTTTAAAATTCTATGATAATAGTTGTGCAATGTTGAACATGATAGCCGTCATTAATCCAAATAAGTAATACAGTAGTTGTAATAAAAGTTATACTTAAGTCATGCATTACAGATATTGACGAATTTATAATAGTTCGTTCATACATCGTTGTTCATGAAACAATCATTATTAGTATACATGTAAGTTTCCTGACGTATAAGAGCCATTGAGGATGAGCTCCAGAGAAATCAGACTAGTTGCGTTTCGTTCGTTTGTTTGTTGGGAAAGGAGAGGAAATGCAACCGCTTGTACAGATAAACGACAGAATTACCATACAAGCATTTATAGTCAACACAATCAGAAAGAGTTCCCATCGTTAGACGGGGAATATGAAGGCTTCCAAGAATGAACAAGTGACATGTCTAACTCTGAACAGTTAGAGAACAGACTATCGACATCGAACGCTTGTTCTTGATATTTGAAACTGTATGCATATATATACGTATACGTTTATGATATAGTGATGAGTTCTGACAAAAACTAAATTCCTTCATGGTTATATCTTGCCATACGTTTATATTGGTTTGTAAGGTGATTACTCAAAATCGTTATTTGAAAATCCTGTTTGTGAGATGAAGATTCATTTCAATACAGAAATTTCGTCTATATATTTCACAAGTGTATAACACGGAGAAGCTCTGAAGGTTCATTACTCCCATTTTGTTTGGGTGTGAACCATCGATGTTTACAGCAATATCAAGGAATAAGGTGATGATGGTAGAAAGAACTATGGGCGTCATGTGGCAAATATTACATGCATATCGGACAATGAGTTGTCAATCTGTATGAAAAGTTTTCTAATACAACCATATTATTGAGAAGGAATGTTTACATGCTATACTCTCGTACTAGTATTACAGGGTTCTTGTGGCGTTCACCATAGACACACATCGTTTTAACGATGTTTAAAAAAAGACAGAACCAATTTAATGTCATATTTCCCTATTTTTTAAATATAACTAAAATTCTTTTATCTGACAAGAATGTCCCTATTTAGCGAACAAGTAATTTATTCTTTTTTCGGTTATTGAATACCAAGAAAGAAAATAAATCCCGAAATTAATTTGAAACTTTGAAACTCAAAAGTTTCCCAGCAAAATATTCACATCCCCTGGGGATAATTAGTGTTCGTCCAGTGGCATATATAACAATTGTGATGACGAATTCCTTCCTTTGTTTGAGAACAATCTTATTGAAATATAAATCTGTGATTTTCCTAGGTCCACAGCTTCAATGAACCAAAGCAAAAGTTATACATCGACCTGTATTTAAATCAAATTGGTTCTCTTCTTCTTTTGGTATACAACTGTAGTCTATCGACATTCGATGATTACATACTGTTGGCATACGTTGGCTAGTCTATTTACAACACTTTTACCCCTATTTATTCAAAATATATGTTTTTTTCTTATGTTCAATGTATACACGTATATATTTTAAATTGCGCTATAGTTCCGTAACTTTATATCCAGTCGTATAAACGAATCGTCGGCAAGTGCGTACATTTTTTTAAATCAATATTTCTGGTCTGTTCCAATCTGTCCTTCACTATTGACAGTGACTATATATTACATTTTCCCAAATTCACCCTTGGAAAACATATTTAAATAGATTTTAATTTCATCAAATCTTATTTTTTGGGTATTATTTATATATTATGAATTATATTCTTTACACCAGAAATGTTATTTATAAACAAGCGTATGAGTTTAGTAATGACAAGTAAGACAGAGTTGTATATTATACATCTGATAGTTCAAAATGGAAAGTTATAAGTTATAAGTTATCAGCCGTGTACACTGATCAATACCTGCAGAAGTGAAACGATACATGAACTTGCAAGCCCGACAGGAAATCGCTTGAATACCTGGACGTGTCACCTCACACCCCTCACAATACCTTTGGAAGTAATACCTTTAGCCATGCTGGTGATCAGATAAGGGAAGATCAAAATATATTTGAAAAAAGTTTATTACTTTAAAGAATTATGAACAAATTAGATTTTCGAAAACAATTTTCACGGAACACTTATTTATGATTTCAACTTTGACTTTTCACCTAATTCCAATATCAACAGTTTAAAAACAACAGACCATGGTAATTTAAAAAAAGTAAGAATATTTTCCGTATCAAGTTAGTTAGTCGTATTAAACAACCGTACGATTGACAAGATATCGACACGCAATTACGACTACATCGGTTACTGTAGTTTTGTTTCTTTGTGGTTTATAGACATATCGTTTTTATTCATCGGGAAAGAAGACAAGATGGCGGATCTCGGAGAATTGATACTCTAAATTTAAAATCGATGGTGATCGCTTATCTAGCGGAATAAAACTTTAATATCTATGAATTTGAACATTTTTATACAGAATGAACATAATATCAATTTTTGATTTTTTTGCGAAGTTTCCCTTTAAGGCAAACAACCATAATCTTTGGGGGTGTGTAGGGTTAAGGCAAACAACCATAATCTTTGGGGGTGTGTAGGGTTAAGGCAAACAACCATAATCTTTGGGGGTGTGTAGAGTTAAGGCAAACAACCATAATCTTTGGGGGTGTGTAGGGTTAAAGCAAACAACCATAATCCTTGGGGGTGTGTAGGGTTAAGGCAAACAACCATAATCTTTGGGGGTGTGTAGGGTTAAGGCAAACAACCATAATCTTTGGGGGTGTGTAGGGTTAAGGCAAACAACCATAATCTTTGGGGGTGTGTAGGGTTAAGTCAAACAACCATAATCTTTGGGGGTGTGTAGGGTTAAGGCAAACAACCATAATCTTTGGGGGTGTGTAGGGTTAAGGCAAACAACCATAATCTTTGGGGGTGTGTAGGGTTAAGGCAAACAACCATAATCTTTGGGGGTGTGTAGGGTTAAGGCAAACAACCATAATCTTTGGGGGTGTGTAGGGTTAAGGCAAACAACCATAATCTTTGGGGGTGTGTAGGGTTAAGGCAAACAACCATAATCTTTGGAGGTGTGTAGGGTTAAGGCAAACAACCATAATCTTTGGGGGGGGGGGGGTGTAGGGTTAAGGCAAACAACCATAATCTTTGGGGGTGTGTAGGGTTAAGGCAAACAACCATAATCTTTGGGGGTGTGTAGGGTTAAGGCAAACAACCATAATCTTTGGGGGTGTGTAGGGTTAAGGCAAACAACCATAATCTTTGGGGGTGTGTAGGGTTAAGGCAAACAACCATAATCTTTGGGGGTGAGTAGGGTTAAGGCAAACAACCATAATCTTTGGGGGTGTGTAGGGTTAAGGCAAACAACCATAATCTTTGGGGGTGAGTAGAGTTAAGGCAAACAACCATAATCTTTGGGGGTGTGTAGGGTTAAGGCAAACAACCATAATCTTTGGGGGTGTGTAGAGTTAAGGCAAACAACCATAATCTTTGGGGGTGTGTAGGGTTAAGTCAAACAACCATAATCTTTGGGGGTGTGTAGAGCAAACAACCATAATCTTTGGGGGTGTGTAGGGTTAAGTCAAACAACCATAATCTTTGGGTGTGTGTAGAGTTAAGGCAAACAACCATAATCTTTGGGGGTGTGTAGAGTTAAGGCAAACAACCATAATCTTTGGGGGTGTGTAGGGTTAAGGCAAACAACCATAATCTTTGGGGGTGTGTAGAGTTAAGGCAAACAACCATAATCTTTGGGGGTGTGTAGGGTTAAGGCAAACAACCATAATCTTTGGGGGTGTGTAGAGTTAAGGCAAACAACCATAATCTTTGGGGGTGTGTAGGGTTAAGTCAAACAACCATAATCTTTGGGGGTGTGTAGAGTTAAGGCAAACAACCATAATCTTTGGGGGTGTGTAGAGTTAAGGCAAACAACCATAATCTTTGGGGGTGTGTAGGGTTAAGGCAAACAACCATAATCTTTGGGGGTGTGTAGAGTTAAGGCAAACAACCATAATCTTTGGGGGTGTGTAGGGTTAAGGCAAACAACCATAATCTTTGGGTGTGTGTAGGGTTAAGGCAAACAACCATAATCTTTGGGGGTGTGTAGGGTTAAGGCAAACAACCATAATCTTTGGGGGGTGGTGCACGGTTAAGGCAAACAACCATACTCTTTGGGGGGGGGGGGGGGGGGGGGTAGGGTTAAGGCAAACAACCATAATCTTTGGGGGTATGTAGGGTTAAAGCAAATAACCATACTCTTTGGGGGTGTGTAGGGTTAAGGCAAACAACCATAATCTTTGGGGGTGTGTAGGGTTAAGGCAAACAACCATAATCTTTGGGGGGGGGGGGGGGTGTAGGGTTAAGGCAAACAACCATACTCTTTGGGGGGGGGGGGGTGTAGGGTTAAGGCAAACAACCATAATCTTTGGGGGTGTGTAGAGTTAAGGCAAACAACCATAATCTTTGGGGGTGTGTAGAGTTAAGGCAAACAACCATAATCTTTGGGGGTGTGTAGGGTTAAGGCAAACAACCATAATCTTTGGGGGTGTGTAGGGTTAAGGCAAACAACCATAATCTTTGGGGGTGTGTAGAGTTAAGGCAAACAACCATAATCTGTGGGGGTGTGTAGGGTTAAGGCAAACAACCATAATCTTTGGGGCGTGTAGGGTTAAGGCAAACAACCATAATCTTTGGGGGGGTGTAGGGTTGAGGCAAACAACCATAATCTTTGGGGGTGTGTAGGGTTAAGGCAAACAACCATTATCTTTGGGGGTGTGTAGAGTTAAGGCAAACAACCATAATCTTTGGGGGTGTGTAGGGTTAAGGCAAACAACCATAATCTTTGGGTGTGTGTAGGGTTAAGGCAAACAACCATAATCTTTGGAGGTCTGTAGGGTTAAGGCAAACAACCATAATCTTTGGGGGGGGGGGTGTAGGGTTAAGGCAAACAACCATACTCTTTGGGGGGGGGGGTGTAGGGTTAAGGCAAACAACCATAATCTTTGGGGGTATGTAGGGTTAAAGCAAACAACCATACTCTTTGGGGGTGTGTAGGGTTAAGGCAAACAACCATAATCTTTGGGGGTGTGTAGAGTTAAGGCAAACAACCATAATCTTTGGGGGGTGTAGGGTTAAGGCAAACAACCATAATCTTTGGGTGTGTGTAGGGTTAAGGCAAACAACCATAATCTTTGGGGGTGTGTAGGGTTAAGGCAAACAACCATAATCTTTGGGGGGGGGTGTAGGGTTAAAGCAAACAACCATACTCTTTGGGGGTGTGTAGGGTTAAGGCAAACAACCATAATCTTTGGGGGTGTGTAGGGTTAAGGCAAACAACCATAATCTTTGGGGGGGGGGTGTAGGGTTAAGGCAAACAACCATACTCTTTGGGGGGGGGGGGTGTAGGGTTAAGGCAAACAACCATAATCTTTGGGGGTATGTAGGGTTAAGGCAAACAACCATACTCTTTGGGGGTGTGTAGGGTTAAGGCAAACAACCATAATCTTTGGGGGTGTGTAGGGTTAAGGCAAACAACCATAATCTTTGGGTGTGTGTAGGGTTAATGCAAACAACCATAATCTTTGGGTGTGTGTAGGGTTAAGGCAAACAACCATACTTTTTGGGGTGTGTAGGGTTAAGGCAAACAACCATAATCTTTGGGGGTGTGTAGGGTTAAGGCAAACAACCATACTCTTTGGGGGTGTGTAGGGTTAAGGCAAACAACCATAATCTTTGGGGGTGTGTAGGGTTGAGTCAAACAACCATACTCTTTGGGGGTGTGTAGGGTTAAGGCAAACAACCATAATCTTTGGGGGTGTGTAGGGTTAAGTCAAACAACCATACTCTTTGGGGGTGTGTAGGGTTAAGGCAAACAACCATAATCTTTGGGGGTGTGTACGGTTAAGGCAAACACCCATAATCTTTGGGTGTGTGTAGGGTTAAGGCAAACAACCATAATCTTTGGGGTAGTGTAGGGTTAAGGCAAACAACCATAATCTGTGGGTGTGTGTAGGGTTAAGGCAAACAACCATAATCGTTGGGGGTGTGTAGGGTTAAGGCAAACAACCATAATCTTTGGGGGTATGTAGGGTTAAGGCAAACAACCATAATCTTTTTTTTATTGCACAACCTACGGTTCAAAATGTGTTGCTACCAGAAGACGTCTATGGTGATATGACAATTTTAGACACAATTTTTTTCTGAATCATGGGGGCCAAAGCTGATTATGCTAAACATTGTCTTTCTTTATTTTTAACATGCTCCGTAGACAATACAGATCTACATGTACAATAATGAAATTAAACTAAATACAGATCTCGGATTTCTTTATTCTCATTTGAATAAGCGAGTTGCGATGCTCATTTGAATAAGCTAGATGCGATGCTCATTTGAATAAGCGAGTTGCGATGCTCATTTGAATAAGCGAGTTGCGATGCTCATTTGAATAAGCTAGATGCGATAGGTCTGAATATTAATCAGATAGAATTTGTCGAAATCCGTATTTAATACTTTTATTCATAAATTAAGGTTGAATGAGAACAAGTTATGGTATCAACTAAATTCCTATACTGCTTCATTTTCAATACTCACGTCATAGAAGGCTTTAACGACGGAACAAGTGCGATTGATATATTGTATCCGTCCGTACTTGTACAATTTTGGCAGCTGCATTTTCCCGATTCAGCAACTGTTTTAACAATAGAATCAAGCTCATCCGCTGAAATGTGTTTAAAATGTTCATGTTAATATTTCATCAAATGAATCAATAAAATCACAAATGTTGTTTTCAAACCCGAGTTAAATGTTCCATTCTGCAAAGCGTCTTGTTCTGACTCAGAATTCGACCAATCAAAATACTGGATTTGGTGTTTCGAGCACAAACTTTCAAATTGTTCCCAGAGGACTGTTTACTGTTGTATGACTGAGAGCACAGGTGGTCATATTCATATACCAATAACGCCAGACAGGATTTTTTAAATGAAAAGATTTGATTAAGGGTGTATATAAAAAAGATGTGGTATGATTGACAATGAGACAACTATCCACAAAAGACCAAAATGACACAGACATTAACAACTATAGGTCACCGTACGGCCTTCAACAATAAGCAAAGTCCATACCACATAATCAGCTATAATAGGCCCCGATAAGACAATGTAAAACAATTTAAACGAGAAAACTAACGGCCTTATTTATGTAAAAAAATGAACGAAAAACACATATGTAACACATAAACAAACGACAAGCACAGAATTACAGGCTCCTGACTTGGGACAGGCACATACATAACTAATGTGGCGTGGTTAAACATGTTAGCGGGATCCCAACCCTCCCCCTAACCTGGGACAGTGGTATAACAGTACGACATAAGAACGAACTATAAAAATAAGTTGAAAAAGGCTTAACTCATCAGATGGACAAAATACAAGTGGACGTAGTTAGGTGAAACTAGTCCATAGATTTTTTTAAAATCTAGAACTCAATTAGATATTGAAAATATACATCAGAAAATGTAAAAAAAAGTATATGTCACCGACTTCGTTTTCAAGAAAAATCCATTTTAAAATGGTCCGAGAGGATACTAAATTACATTGAATATATAGGGGAAATCTATAGTTTTCTTCTACAATTTTCGGTTTCCGGTATAAATCACGTGAACCGCTCCATAGATTATTTTTTTAAATTGATATGTTCTCCCTTTATGTCTTACGAATTAGATGATATTAAAAAAAAATATGGTCACCGACTTCGTTTTCCCTGTAGAAGCGACGCAAACCCAACATTTTGGCAAAAAAACCCATCAAAATTCGTGACGTCGTAATTTTTATTACATAACGTCAAGTTCATCATGCTTATAATTTCCAACGTTCTTCGTGTTGATTATACACGATGATTATGTGTTTCGTATTAATAGATTCTTTTTATCATAAGAGTCTGGATAATTATCATTAATTTTTATTAGTATTACCAATATTCTTTATTCTTTATATTTTAGCACCCCAATCTAATTAAAAACCGATCTCTCATCGCTCCTGTTTCTGATATGTCGCGTGGGAGATCTAACGAAACCCGCTTTGAGGTCACATGTGAGTGACCTCGTAGGTGTGTCTTTTTCGACCAATGAAATTGAGTCTTCCACGATCTTGGAAGTTTAACGTAAGGCAAAGGGATGTAACTCATTTTATTTACGACGAAATCGTCAGTCAAAATAATTCATAAACTTTTTTGATTGGCTTATTAATAGGTCGTCAACTCATTTGCATATCTTTATAAATTCATAACTTTTAGTTCACTCACATGTGACCTCAAAGCCGGTGTCGTTAGATCTCCCACGCGACATATCAGAAACAAGAGCGATGAGAGATCGGTTTTTAATTAGATTGTTAGCACCCCATAACACTCTTTTTCTTTTTTGCATTTTATTCTGCAATGTTTGCCCATTATTCTGTATCCCGTAAACCCCAATTAGACCCTCTTTTATGGAACATTTTAAAAAGAAATTATACGTTGTAAAAAATATGATACATGTATGTTCATTATCAATATACATATCTAAAACAATTACTAGTTCAGACAAAAATACATTTTAAGTACATTAACGCAAATTTTTAAAAACTTAAAAATAGAAATCATCGAAGTGACTGTCTACAAGTTGACGCAATAAAAGATGTAATTGAAGCTATATTTTTTTATCCCCCCCCCTCAACTACCCCTGTTTGTCTGACCGCCCGTCATTCCATTCCGTCTGTCCTTCCGTCCGTCCTTCTCCCTTTATAGTTATTCCGCAAAAGGGTCCATTATAAGTGTGGACAAAAATGTTCTTTATCTTTAAATTTAACACTTATTCTGTAAAATCTTCAATTAACGATTTTGTAAAATGTTCCTATCGTTACATGATTTCTTAATTCTGTACATGGTCTACACTATTGTATTAAATAATTATTTTATTTCCCGTTGTTATTTTTTATAATTTTGCAAACTTTTTTTGTTCAATTCGCCAGTATCCGTTATTCTGCAACTCCCTTTGAGATCTAATTATATGTGACAATAAATTAATGTGCTTCTCTCTCTGAATTTCGCTTTCTCTCAAGACATTGCACGGTCTTTGTAGTACAGTGTATTTTCCAGAAAATACATCGTGTAAAAACATTTCCAAGGAAACCAAACATACGGAGGTTTAGATATGACATAAACACATATGTACATATTTATGTTTAATATGCCTACAAAAATACCCCCCCCCCCCCAAAAAAAAAAAAAAAAAAAACGAAGAAAAAAAACAATCGCACACAGGCTGAGACATGACTGGAAATATTGTGTTTTCTTATTTAGTCCATCTACACAAATGAGGGGGACCTTTAACGGGACTCCGGGATCGGGTGTTTTTAAGCACGGGATTTCGGGATTGGTCCTTTCTGGGTCCGGCTATTCTTTTTTCGAATTTTGGGATGGCGTGATTTAAATTTCTATAAATTCGGGACCTCGGGATTTCATGTTTTAAAGTCTGGGATTTCGGGATCAGGACCCCTGCCACCCCCTTCCCCCTTACAAATGCATATCATAAGATGTCTTTTCCTTTTTAATTTTCTTTTGGCCTTGTGTTGTTGTCTGGTTGCTGTCTTATTGAAGTACTGACTACTTACGGCATTTACATTTTACTTTAGGTACTGAAAGTCTGTGACACTGTGCATATTTTTCTGTAGGTACAAGGTATATAAATAGTAGTTGTATGAGATAGAGATGACCGATATAATATCGTTCTCGAACTTCAAGTTTTATGAGTGAAATAGAATTAAGAACAGTTCTATTTCATATTTGAGATGCTACTTTCAGCTAGGGTACATCTTTTTTTATTCGGTTAATTTTTACCAATATATTTCCTTTAAGGAGACAACCATACGAATCAATACTAATAGGATACTAAGCCATGTATAAATCTTCAAATCATATACTATTTATATACATAAAATTGAGAATGGAAATGGGGAATGTGTCAAAGAGACAACAACCCGACCAAATAAAAAACAACAGCAGAAGGTCACCAACAGGTCTTCAATGTAGCGAGAAATTCCCGCACCCGGAGGCGTCCTTCAGCTGGCCCCTAAACAAATATATATACTAGTTCAGTGATAATGAACGCCATACTAATTTCCAAATTGTACACAAGAAACTAAAATTAAAATAATACAAGACTAACAAAGGCCAGAGGCTCCTGACTTGGGACAGGCGCAAAAATGCGGCGGGGTTAAACATGTTTGTGAGATCTCAACCCTCCCCCTATACCTCTAACCAATGTAGAAAAGTAAACGCATAACAATACGCACATTAAAATTCAGTTCAAGAGAAGTCCGAGTCTGATGTCAGAAGATGTAACCAAAGAAAATAAACAAAATGACAATAATACATAAATAACAACAGACTACTAGCAGTACATGTATCTATTTAAAGATTTGTGTTCTATTTTTAACATCGAAATTGCGGACGTGAAAGAAAACACCATTACAAAACAAACAAAAAACAACGTTAGAATACAAAATGTAGCGATGGATTAATGATCGTGAAACATCATTTTTGTGTATTTTTAATTTGTTATAGTCTAAAAACTGTTTATGAATATTAAACTGTTGTTCCAACCGTGAACAAGGTTAATTAATTTAAGTGTATTATAGTTTATTGCCATCTATGACTGACTGACAGCAGCGGCGAATTTATGACCAATATTGAGTATTAGTTTATGTGGTTCATTTCCTTTTCTGTAATTTGAAAATAATTTTACTTGTTCCGACTGGTGTGATAATTTTCAAAATATGGGATATATAGTCTTACCGTACAATACTAAGTTTTAACTTTTAGTATTAATGTCCCAAACTTGCATCCCCTTCTGCTTATTTTCTGCTAGACGATGTCTTTTCCCAGTGAATATAGGGTTTTTGTAAGGACAGTTTTGACATACTACATATATATAGAATACTTCCGAGACCACACTCGTCCTGAATATGCATAAAAATATATTTGCCACTGGACGTTAAGCAACCAACAATCAATCAATCAATCCAAGACCACACTGTTTTTTTCTCATCACAATTATGTAGAAATAGTAGTGAGCAACAGTTTTCACACTTGTTTCAAATGGTCGTCAGATATACAAACTCTACCACCCTACGTCCCTGACGCTAGTCAAACACCTTATTTTCATTTTGAAGATCGTCTTCATGACTGTTTTCATATTAATTTAAAATTTTAAATTGTAGAAAAACAAGTTCATTCTCCAAGAAGTAATATATTTTCCGTCAAATTTACCGTTAACGTCCCATCGAAAAGTCGCCAGGTGCAATTTTAACATTGCAAAATCTAGTCAAAGGGACGTAATTCGTACAAAACGTCGCAAGATTTCGCGTAATCCGCTAGACGGTGTTTATTTACTGTTACTTGACCTTAAAGAACAAAAATCAGCTAAAAATATTGCTAGGTTGTTGAACTCCTTTTTGAGATATTTGATTTAAAAAAATGGCGGGAAAAAGATGATTCGGACTTCTACCATATATTTAGCATTGAAATATATAATATTGGTCTCGAATTTAGTGTGAGAATTTTCTTTTTCTTAAATTAGCTTAAAATTTGATTAAGACCTTTTTTATATAGACTAGACCGTTGGTTTTCCCGTTTCAATGGTTTTACACTAGTAATTTTGGGGCCCTTTATAGCTTGTTGTTCGGTGTGAGACTAGGCTCCGTGTTGAAGGCCGTACATTGACCTATAATGGTTTAATTTTTTAAACTGTTATTTGGATGGAGAGTTGTCTCATTGACACCCACACCACATTTTCCTATATCTACTTATTAAGAGCTATTGGAGTCTTCTATGAACAGAAAAATGAGTGATATGGGGCCAAATATTTTACCCTGTATCGTAGGAAGACAAAACAAGGAGTCCGAACATCTGACAAAAATTCTGACAGGATTACATGTTTACATGGACTTCCTTAAGTATCACGATCAAATATATCTGGTGTAAAATCTGGAGTAACTTTGCAAAATAAGAATAAAAAATCTGCCGAACAAATACCCGTCCATGGTCGTGTGAAGACAACTTTGATGAAATATTACAGCCGATTTCAATGAGTGTGTAGCTAAAGGTAATATCTTAAGTTAGCTTGCTTGTTAGCTGAACCGTGATGTCATTGTTAGATTTATAGGTAAACTACCCTCCTGTAGAGTAGACTAGTCCGACAGAAAAACAAATATATCTGTCTGTAGGACTAGACTACTTCGAAAGGAGGGCATTATACCTTACAAACAATGACTTCACGGTTCAGCTACCAAGCAAGCTAACTAAAAATTTTACATTAAGCCACACACTCATTGAAATCGGCTGTTATATTATGTACATTGTAGTCAAAGTTTGATTTGGAATAAACCTATACATAGATCGTAAGAAGCGTTCAATAAAAGGTACATGACAAAGAACGAAATGAATTATTCTGTTTTTGATTTAAATCTTCATAGAAGGGCGAGATCAAAGGTGTTGAGACACATTTAAATATTTATCAATTATAGATAAACAAGTAAATAAACGTTTATGTAATAAGAAACATGCTAGGTAGTGGTGTTGCACCTTGCACAGTGTTAAATATTTTGTGAAATACGAAAAATATGTTGGTGCGGAGTTTGCTTTTTACATGTTTGTACATCAATCTAGTATGTTGTTTATACTTACATACTAGGTTGCTAAGTTTTCAACTACCCCTAGCAGAGACGACCCGATACGTTTTTTTTTGTTGTTGTGCTCTAGGTGTTTAAAGGTCGTTCATTTACTTATGTTTTAAATTTTGTTTTTGTACACCTATGTGTCTGATGTTTGAGGATAAAGTATTCTCTATTGTTGTCAAATAGATTTCTCCAACGTTATAATATTTTTATAGTTCCAAAAGTTAAATTAAATTCAGAGCTCCAGATAAGCTGCGTATTTGCGTGATCACGCATTACAAATAAAAGAAAACGCAATGCAATTGTCCATTGAAGGGTTCAACAACCCAATTAATTCAACGGAAAACCCAATTATATGCCAAAACCATGAGTTCTCAACCCTTTTATTGGCTCCCGTTTGTGTTATTTACCCTTATCTGTTTACAGTCGTCGCGTAAACTATTTTTTATAATATTTATAATTGGAAATTTCCTGTCGTTCTAAAAATAGATCCCTGCATCAAGTAGCTGAAATGCCCTGTTTGAGTTTTCCGTTGCTCAATAGGTACACGTGTTTTTGTAAATATTTCGATCTTCTCGGTGTTTATCCAATTAGCGTGTGTCATGAAGTCATATTTTTTTCGCATTGCTCGGGATTTTTCATAACATACATCGAATTAAAAGGAAAGTGAATGTCCGGTTAAAATATTGAATAGAAGCATGTTTTCGGCTTATTTTGGAAAGCTGAGGGAAAGTTATAATGATAACAAGACTCAGCCAGTGTCTTTAGGAAGCGTCCATCGAACGCACGGGCGTGTGTGCGTACCATAACGAAAACATTGCTAATAAACACGGGGTTTCATCAAAAACGAATTCAGTTGGAAAAAGTGAAAGGCCAAATCGATTATGAAATGATAAAGCATCAGAAACCAAAAGTTTTAATAAAAGACAACTAAACCCAGATTTATGTAAATTGAATAAAAGAAAATTATTCAAGTATAATTAGAGTTTATATACTATTTTTTATTCATTTTACGGTTAATTAATTAATACACACACCATGCACACAGCCACTGATCAGACCAGACTCAAGCTAGCGACCAATCCTAGCGACCAATCAAGCTAGCGACCAATTCTAGCGACCACTGAAGAACACAATGAGAATCAACTTGTCAAAGAATCATAATGTGGTATATGAGAAAACCACAAAACGACATAATGAAACAACGTTCCGTTAAAAATAAAATATGGCTACCAATACGGTTTATATTGTTTTTTAACCTTTAAATAACTAGAGATATCCACCATATCAAGTCAGAAGGGACACTACAACATCAATGTTGTCTGTAGCCTAACGTACTGACTAGTTTGCTTGCTAAATGTCTGCATCAATATAAATTAGTAAAGGGAGAACGTCCCAGAAAATCGTAAAACCTCAAAATATCGTAATACAATAGAACAACAAAGGAGATAGGATATCTTTAATCAGAAAATGCACAGCGAAAAATACACAAAAAGCAAAGGAACAATCTTTTTTAGCACGATTTTTATTCCCCTACATAAACACATACTTTATGTTATTATATATGTATTTATAGAATGGAACGTGCGCTCCTCTACGTATTTTACTCTATAGAGAAGGGCATATACTATATTTTGAGGTTTTCTTTACGTTTTCTCGGTTTTCCAAACTATTAACCTAGATGGTAAACAAAAATCAAGGTTTGCAAATAAACTATTAAAAACGGATCGTATATCCCCCATCACATAATAGTTATTTAGTAATTTACGGATACGAAATGAGAATAAAAAGTAAACGAATTGAATTAGAAAAAAAAACAACAGTGTTTGTCTATGATAATTTGCTCGCACAATTATTTTCCATATTCAGAGAACCGTAAATAATTTTAAAAAGAACATATTTTAATAAACATGTGTACGTAGTTTCAACTTGATCTAACTACAATGTCGTCTTAGATTCAGTCTAACAATGTCGTCTAAAATTCAGTCTAATACAGTATAAATAGATGGATACACGGAAAAACGAACGGACAAACAAACCTACAGATCAGATAACATTACGGTCTTTACTGTTGTAGGCGTAGCATAGAATAACTATTTAATGTGAGTTGACTTAGACTCGTTCCTGTGTACAATGTATAAGCTTTCAAATAAACGAAATAAAAAATATCTTATGTTCGAAAGAATTTACTATATACTGGCTTTCTATACATTCGGCCGCCTCAAATGGTCCGAGTACGATACACAGTTATCGTCTTTTGATTTTTCGTTGTCCACGAATATAGTCCTTAGTGTGGACAGTGTGTTACTTGCCATTTTTTTATACCCTTCCAAATGTATTTCTTCATGTTCTATGCCTCAAATAGCAAGTAAGGGGGGTTAAAGCATACTGTAAAAAAAATTGGGTCATCAATTTTAAAGTATTACTAATTCAAAAGTAGTGATTTGGTCCGATTAATTAGAAAAGGTTAAAAAATAGCACATCGGAAGCTTTCAAAGGATTTCCGGACCTCCTTAACATAAAATTGTCCATATTTTGAGTTAGAGCCAAGGAATTTTTCTTTAATATTTGGATGTTATTGAGAAAAGTTGGTAGGATTCAATTCACAAAAGGTTTTAACCCCCAAAAACTCATTTCAGTGGGCCCTGCTCTGATTTATTACCTTTCATTTGATCCCTATCCGGTGGCAAACTTTACCGTATGGAGCTTGCGAGGCTTACCGAAAGAATGTACGTTGGACACGAAAAAAAAACAACATCGCTACGTGTGGGAAAAAACTTTGCCGCAGGGAACTGTACAGAAAGACTGAAAAATGAGCCCATACCCATAACTGTATAGGTACCTCAGACTTTGGATGGCCAGTGAAATCTTCAGGTGCACTTTCCCACCCAGGGATTGATACGAGTTGAAGATATGGATAATAGCTTTCAATCTAACCACCTGCGGTCAAGAACTTTGCCGTAGGGGGGTGGGAGTAAAGCGACTGCTGCCACCACCCAGAATGGACCAAAATGAGAAATTGAGTATGTTGTTGTCAGCTTCCGGTAAACTTTCCCACCTGGGCATTTTCATGAATAAAAGGGTCTGGGACAAGCTTTCAATCCCACTAGGTGTGGGAAAAAACTTTGCCGTAGGGAACTGTACAGAAAGACTGAAAAATGAGCCCATACCCATAACTGTATAGGTACCTCAGACTTTGGATGGCCAGTGAAATCTTCAGGTGCACTTTCTCACCCAGGGATTGATACGAGTTGAAGATACAATGTATGGATAATAGCTTACAATCTAACCACCTGCGGTCAAGAACTTTGCCGTAGGGGGATGGGAGTAAAGCGACTGCTGCCACCACCCAGAATGGACCAAAATGAGAAATTGAGTATGTTGTTGTCAGCTTCCGGTGCACTTATCCACATGGGCATTTTCATGAATAAAAGGGTCTTGGACAAGCTTTCAATCCCACTAGGTGTGGGGGAAAACTTTGCCGTAGGGAACTGTACAGAAAGACTGAAAAATGAGCCCATACCCATAACTGTATAGGTACCTCAGACTTTGGATGGCCAGTGAAATCTTCAGGTGCACTTTCCCACCCAGGGATTGATACGAGTTGAAGATATGGATAATAGCTTTCAATCTAACCACCTGCGGTCAAGAACTTTGCCGTAGGGGGGTGGGAGTAAAGCGACTGCTGCCACCACCCAGAATGGACCAAAATGAGAAATTGAGTATGTTGTTGTCAGCTTCCGGTAAACTTTCCCACCTGGGCATTTTCATGAATAAAAGGGTCTGGGACAAGCTTTCAATCCCACTAGGTGTGGGAAAAAACTTTGCCGTAGGGAACTGTACAGAAAGACTGAAAAATGAGCCTATACCCATAACTGTATAGGTACCTCAGACTTTGTATGGCCAGTGAAAACTGCAGGTGCACTTTCCCACCCAGGGATTGATACGAGTTGAAGATATGGATAATAGCTTTCAATCTAACCACCTGCGGTCAAGAACTTTGCCGTAGGGGGATGGGAGTAAAGCGACTGCTGCCACCACCCAGAATGGACCAAAATGAGAAATTGAGTATGTTGTTGTCAGGTTCCGGTGCACTTTCCCACCTGGGCATTTTCATGAATAAAAGGGTCTTGGACAAGCTTTCAATCCCACTAGGTGTGGGAAAAAACTTTGCCGTAGGGAACTGTACAGAAAGACTGAAAAATGAGCCCATACCCATAACTGTATAGGTACCTCATACTTTGGATGGCCAGTGAAATCTTCAGGTGCACTTTCTCACCCAGGGATTGATACGAGTTGAAGATATGGATAATAGCTTACAATCTAACCACCTGCGGTCAAGAACTTTGCCGTAGGGGGATGGGAGTAAAGCGACTGCTGCCACCACCCAGAATGGACCAAAATGAAAAATTGAGTATGTTGTTGTCAGCTTCCGGTGCACTTTCCCACCTGGGCATTTTCATGAATAAAAGGGTCTTGGACAAGCTTTCAATCCCACTAGGTGTGGGAAAAAACTTTGCCGTAGGGAACTGTACAGAAAGACTGAAAAATGAGCCCATACCCATAACTGTATAGGTACCTCAGACTTTGGATGGCCAGTGAAATCTTCAGGTGCACTTTCTCACCCAGGGATTGATACGAGTTGAAGATATGGATAATAGCTTTCAATCTAACCACCTGCGATCAAGAACTTTGCCGTAGGGGGATGGGAGTAAAGCGACTGCTGCCACCACCTGTAATGGACCAAAATGAGAAATTGGGTATGTTGTTATGAGCTTCGTGTACACTTTCTGTAAGGGCTGCGTCTTATAACACCATTAAAATGAAAGAACTGTGGATTCATTATTATTCGTTGGATACCAATTTTCGTGGACTTCGTAGTTAAAGGTGAACGAAATTAAATGTTCAACGAATGCCAGATTTCCTATCGGCTTGTATGCAATCTTGAGCGAAAACCACGAAATTAAAAATCAACGAACATATAAGTTTTCCTTAATCCACGAAAATTGGTACCCAAGAATATAAGTGAATCCACAGTAAATAAAAAGGTTGATGCCTCTATTCACATAGATCGAAAAAACAATTCATTGATAGTATGTCATTAGTGAAATGATTTACACTGAATCATCAATAAATTAAAGGTTGATTAAGCACAAAAAATGAGTAAACGTTAGTCAATTTTAAAATGGCATGATAGTAATAGTTAAAAAGAATTCAAATTAAGAGATGTAGGATCTCCTTTTTGCCGACAAACTGACGTTATCGTATATCTTCGCCCTCAAATATAAATCATTACATACATCGGATATTCGTTTTTACAATGTATGACATGAATATTTTTATTAACAAAAAAATAATCTGAGATGTTCATTTAAAAGATGATATTTTGACAAAAAGTAAAAAAACAGCAACGTCGCTCTAGTAGACTAGAAAATATGATTTGAAAAGTTATGGAAAGCCAAACGTAAATATATTCTTGATTGGCTAAATAATAATTCTTGATCTTCCGGATCTCTCAATCTTCCTAAACTTATATGTAGAGTTAGTTGATATATAGATATAAATGATATAAAAATGAATTTTTATACACTTTTTCTTCTTTATTTCTGGAGGACTCAAAGTGCTAGTTTGATATTTTAAGTACATAGCGAAAATCTAACAGAGACCGCTGGAGTGAGACCTCCTGGTCTTTCACTATACATAACCATTGTTGCCTATTTCGTCTATAAATTGATGCTATCAAAAGGATTTCCCAGAAAATACCATCTCCGATATGTACGGAGGGCTTGATGTGTTACTTTTCAAATGAAAATCGTAAAAATTCAGATAGATGGGTACAAGTCGTTGGCTAAATCTTCCTGATCTATCAATTTTCCTAATATCATTTTCATTTTTGTCCATTACGGGTGGTGGCAGCAGTGGCTTTACTGCCATCCCCCTACGGCAAAGTTCTTGACCGCAGGTGGTTAGATTGATAGCTTTTATCCATATCTTCAACTCGTATCAATTCCAGGGTGGGAAAGTGCACCTGAAGACGTCACTGTCCATCCAAAGTATGATGTACCTATACAGTAATGGGTATGGGCTCATTTTTTCACTCTTTCTGTACAGTTCCCTACGGCAAAGTTTTTACCCACACCTAGTGGGATTGAAAGCTTGTCCCAGACCCTTTTATTCATGAAAATGCCCGGGTGGGAAAGTGCACCAGAAGCTGACAACCCCATACCAAATTTTTCATTTTTGTCCATTACGGGTGGTGGCAGCAGTGGCTTTACTGCCATCCCCCTACGGCAAAGTTCTTGACCGCAGGTGGTTAGATTGATAGCTTTTATCCATATCTTCAACTCGTATCAATTCCAGGGTGGGAAAGTGCACCTGAAGACGTCACTGTCCATCCAAAGTATGATGTACCTATACAGTAATGGGTATGGGCTCATTTTTTCACTCTTTCTGTACAGTTCCCTACGGCAAAGTTTTTACCCACACCTAGTGGGATTGAAAGCTTGTCCCAGACCCTTTTATTCATGAAAATGCCCGGGTGGGAAAGTGCACCAGAAGCTGACAACCCCATACCAAATTTTTCATTTTTGTCCATTACGGGTGGTGGCAGCAGTGGCTTTACTGCCATCCCCCTACGGCAAAGTTCTTGACCGCAGGTGGTTAGATTGATAGCTTTTATCCATATCTTCAACTCGTATCAATTCCAGGGTGGGAAAGTGCACCTGAAGACGTCACTGTCCATCCAAAGTATGATGTACCTATACAGTAATGGGTATGGGCTCATTTTTTCACTCTTTCTGTACAGTTCCCTACGGCAAAGTTTTTACCCACACCTAGTGGGATTGAAAGCTTGTCCCAGACCCTTTTATTCATGAAAATGCCCGGGTGGGAAAGTGCACCAGAAGCTGACAACCCCATACCAAATTTTTCATTTTTGTCCATTACGGGTGGTGGCAGCAGTGGCTTTACTGCCATCCCCCTACGGCAAAGTTCTTGACCGCAGGTGGTTAGATTGATAGCTTTTATCCATATCTTCAACTCGTATCAATTCCAGGGTGGGAAAGTGCACCTGAAGACGTCACTGTCCATCCAAAGTATGATGTACCTATACAGTAATGGGTATGGGCTCATTTTTTCACTCTTTCTGTACAGTTCCCTACGGCAAAGTTTTTACCCACACCTAGTGGGATTGAAAGCTTGTCCCAGACCCTTTTATTCATGAAAATGCCCAGGTGGGAAAGTGCACCAGAAGCTGACAACCCCATACCAAATTTTTCATTTTTGTCCATTACGGGTGGTGGCAGCAGTGGCTTTACTGCCATCCCCCTACGGCAAAGTTCTTGACCGCAGGTGGTTAGATTGATAGCTTTTATCCATATCTTCAACTCGTATCAATTCCAGGGTGGGAAAGTGCACCTGAAGACGTCACTGTCCATCCAAAGTATGATGTACCTATACAGTAATGGGTATGGGCTCATTTTTTCACTCTTTCTGTACAGTTCCCTACGGCAAAGTTTTTACCCACACCTAGTGGGATTGAAAGCTTGTCCCAGACCCTTTTATTCATGAAAATGCCCGGGTGGGAAAGTGCACCAGAAGCTGACAACCCCATACCAAATTTTTCATTTTGTCCATTACGGGTGGTGGCAGCAGTGGCTTTACTGCCATCCCCCTACGGCAAAGTTCTTGACCGCAGGTGGTTAGATTGATAGCTTTTATCCATATCTTCAACTCGTATCAATTCCAGGGTGGGAAAGTGCACCTGAAGACGTCACTGTCCATCCAAAGTATGATGTACCTATACAGTAATGGGTATGGGCTCATTTTTTCACTCTTTCTGTACAGTTCCCTACGGCAAAGTTTTTACCCACACCTAGTGGGATTGAAAGCTTGTCCCAGACCCTTTTATTCATGAAAATGCCCGGGTGGGAAAGTGCACCAGAAGCTGACAACCCCATACCAAATTTTTCATTTTTGTCCATTACGGGTGGTGGCAGCAGTGGCTTTACTGCCATCCCCCTACGGCAAAGTTCTTGACCGCAGGTGGTTAGATTGATAGCTTTTATCCATATCTTCAACTCGTATCAATTCCAGGGTGGGAAAGTGCACCTGAAGACGTCACTGTCCATCCAAAGTATGATGTACCTATACAGTAATGGGTATGGGCTCATTTTTTCACTCTTTCTGTACAGTTCCCTACGGCAAAGTTTTTACCCACACCTAGTGGGATTGAAAGCTTGTCCCAGACCCTTTTATTCATGAAAATGCCCGGGTGGGAAAGTGCACCAGAAGCTGACAACCCCATACCAAATTTTTCATTTTTGTCCATTACGGGTGGTGGCAGCAGTGGCTTTACTGCCATCCCCCTACGGCAAAGTTCTTGACCGCAGGTGGTTAGATTGATAGCTTTTATCCATATCTTCAACTCGTATCAATTCCAGGGTGGGAAAGTGCACCTGAAGACGTCACTGTCCATCCAAAGTATGATGTACCTATACAGTAATGGGTATGGGCTCATTTTTTCACTCTTTCTGTACAGTTCCCTACGGCAAAGTTTTTACCCACACCTAGTGGGATTGAAAGCTTGTCCCAGACCCTTTTATTCATGAAAATGCCCGGGTGGGAAAGTGCACCAGAAGCTGACAACCCCATACCAAATTTTTCATTTTTGTCCATTACGGGTGGTGGCAGCAGTGGCTTTACTGCCATCCCCCTACGGCAAAGTTCTTGACCGCAGGTGGTTAGATTGATAGCTTTTATCCATATCTTCAACTCGTATATATCAATTCCAGGGTGGGAAAGTGCACCTGAAGACGTCACTGTCCATCCAAAGTATGATGTACCTATACAGTAATGGGTATGGGCTCATTTTTTCACTCTTTCTGTACAGTTCCCTACGGCAAAGTTTTTACCCACACCTAGTGGGATTGAAAGCTTGTCCCAGACCCTTTTATTCATGAAAATGCCCGGGTGGGAAAGTGCACCAGAAGCTGACAACCCCATACCAAATTTTTCATTTTTGTCCATTACGGGTGGTGGCAGCAGTGGCTTTACTGCCATCCCCCTACGGCAAAGTTCTTGACCGCAGGTGGTTAGATTGATAGCTTTTATCCATATCTTCAACTCGTATCAATTCCAGGGTGGGAAAGTGCACCTGAAGACGTCACTGTCCATCCAAAGTATGATGTACCTATACAGTAATGGGTATGGGCTCATTTTTTCACTCTTTCTGTACAGTTCCCTACGGCAAAGTTTTTACCCACACCTAGTGGGATTGAAAGCTTGTCCCAGACCCTTTTATTCATGAAAATGCCCGGGTGGGAAAGTGCACCAGAAGCTGACAACCCCATACCAAATTTTTCATTTTTGTCCATTACGGGTGGTGGCAGCAGTGGCTTTACTGCCATCCCCCTACGGCAAAGTTCTTGACCGCAGGTGGTTAGATTGATAGCTTTTATCCATATCTTCAACTCGTATCAATTCCAGGGTGGGAAAGTGCACCTGAAGACGTCACTGTCCATCCAAAGTATGATGTACCTATACAGTAATGGGTATGGGCTCATTTTTTCACTCTTTCTGTACAGTTCCCTACGGCAAAGTTTTTACCCACACCTAGTGGGATTGAAAGCTTGTCCCAGACCCTTTTATTCATGAAAATGCCCGGGTGGGAAAGTGCACCAGAAGCTGACAACCCCATACCAAATTTTTCATTTTTGTCCATTACGGGTGGTGGCAGCAGTGGCTTTACTGCCATCCCCCTACGGCAAAGTTCTTGACCGCAGGTGGTTAGATTGATAGCTTTTATCCATATCTTCAACTCGTATCAATTCCAGGGTGGGAAAGTGCACCTGAAGACGTCACTGTCCATCCAAAGTATGATGTACCTATACAGTAATGGGTATGGGCTCATTTTTTCACTCTTTCTGTACAGTTCCCTACGGCAAAGTTTTTACCCACACCTAGTGGGATTGAAAGCTTGTCCCAGACCCTTTTATTCATGAAAATGCCCGGGTGGGAAAGTGCACCAGAAGCTGACAACCCCATACCAAATTTTTCATTTTTGTCCATTACGGGTGGTGGCAGCAGTGGCTTTACTGCCATCCCCCTCCGGCAAAGTTCTTGACCGCAGGTGGTTAGATTGATAGCTTTTATCCATATCTTCAACTCGTATCAATTCCAGGGTGGGAAAGTGCACCTGAAGACGTCACTGTCCATCCAAAGTATGATGTACCTATACAGTAATGGGTATGGGCTCATTTTTTCACTCTTTCTGTACAGTTCCCTACGGCAAAGTTTTTACCCACACCTAGTGGGATTGAAAGCTTGTCCCAGACCCTTTTATTCATGAAAATGCCCAGGTGGGAAAGTGCACCAGAAATATGACATTAATTTCTGGAACTATGGCTGGTATAGCTATGAAAATACGGAAAGTCTAACAGAAAATAGCCCATTAAGGTTCCGCTAAAGTCAAATTTCAGTAAAACTTTATTGTCAATTTATTAATTATTTGAGGAACAAAGATTACCATATCATATATCAAAATCTTCGTTGTGGTGTGTAGAATACATATATAACAAAATTAAACACTTCAGCATGTATATAAGTCTAATAAGTCATTCAGAATAGAGGCACACTTTGAATAAATCCACAGCATTTCCATGTACACAAAATTCTGAAAAATATGAATAAAACTATAGAGAATAGGAATTTCTAGTACAAGCTATTATTTATTTTGAATAAAATGCAACCATAAAAGCATGTTTGGCCATTAAAACTTTTCTTTCATAAAATAAAATAGTCGGCCATATTTGATAAGGAACTACTTTTTTGTGAAAAGTATGGAGGGCAATATTGTGAAAACTAGTATATATTAATATAAATGTTTTAGAAATAAAATTAACACACTATACAAACATTGATGTAAATAGAAATAGGAAGATGTTTTTTTCAAAATTACATGTTTCAAAGACTTCAGTGCTTTTAAAATTTTAAACCAGGTTTTTGAAAAAAAAGGGGGGAGTTATGTTACATATATATATAAGAACCTCATCTACACAGAATAAAAAAATTACTTTGTTACCATGGGCACATTAAATTAATTACAGCTTCATAAATTTTAGGAAAGATAGGTATTTTGCTATTTTCCTCATCAGTACTACACTATGTCCACCCTTGGTCCCTTCATGTATTCCAACATTTAAAGTCAGATTGAAGAAATAATTCAGCATATATTCTAGAGTATATTGTTTTGTATGACCTTCTTTTATTTGCTTAAAGGTTTTGTACCTGATATTTAAAGCTTAAATCACAAAAAAAAAAGTTTCAAATGGCTAAAGATATATATTTCCCAGGTTGGTGTTCTTTTTTATAGATTGTATATTTACCTAGTTCTGGGCAGAGTATCTATAAGTGACGTATTGCCTCCAACAAGTGCTACCAAAAAAGAATTTCTTTTCATCTGAGAATTCCAGCTTCCTGAAAGTTTCAAAGACTATTCAGATTAAGAAACAAAAAAGTTTTAATACATACATGTATATAATTAATTAGCGCGTTTAAGTTATATTCTTAGACATTTATATAATTTTAATTCAGTAACTGTATCAGTTTATTTGCACAATCTGATCCACACCTAAATTGATTGAATGTTGATTGTTGCTTTTTTTATACATTATATATATAAAACAGATATGGGTGAAGGAATCAAGACATTACCAACTCCAAAAATGCAATACAAAAAAGAAATTGAGAGCTAACTTCAACAGAAGATATATTTCTGATCTGTTTAAGTGAGCTACAAGATCACCTCTTCAACATATGGTGCTTGCTTTGGGTATCTTTATACACAATAACCAAGTATAATCAAGTCTTTATGTCAACATCATAATGAAAAGAATGAAACATATGTCTTTGTCAGCTAAATTTTGCCAATACCACGATTTATTCTGTGCCCACAAAAATTGAAGGTACCTTTTTTCTTTTTTTTTTAACAAACTATAAAGGTCATGTGTTTCTCTGACTGTGTGACTGTTTATGATGTGTATTGATTGATAATTGCGTCTTAGATGCACGATTTTGTTTTATTCATTGTCAGTGGCTTGTAACTAGCTGTCAGTAACTGCTTGTACTTTCGGATCAGTATTTAGTGTCTTTTTAGTTGTTGGGATGTACAATTAAACTCCAACATCCTCTCTGTGTTTTTGTTGGATGTATTTCTATTTGTATCCATCTGATGAGCTAAGCTTTTTTCTACTGATTTGTATAGTTCATTCTTATGTTGTATTGTTACACTACTGTCTCAGGTTAGAGAGAGTGTTGGGATCCAGCTAACATGTTTAACCCAGCTGCATTCTGTATGTATGTGTCTCCAAAGTCAGAAGCCTGTAATTCAGTGGTTGTCTTTTGTTTTAATGTGTTACATATTTGTTTTTCCTTCAATTTTGTACATAAATAAGGCCATTAGTCTTCTCATTTTATTTGTTTTAAATTTGTCGGTTCAGGGCCTCTTATAGCTGACTATGCAGTATGGGCTTGGCTCATTGTTAAAGGCTGTATGGTCATATATAGTTGTTAATTTTTGTGTCATTTGGTCATTTGTTGAGTGCTGTCTCATTGACAATCATACTACATTTTCTGTTTATACATAACTACAAAGCTAATCATGATCATTGTTCAATAATTGGAACTTTAAAAAATTACAAACTTACTATTTCAAAGTTATCATTTAACAATATCTGTAATAGTTCACAGTCACTTGCTCTTGGACAAAAGACATTATTTTGAAAAGCAGAAAACAAAATGTCAGCTGAAAAACAATAAATAAAAACAGTCATATCTCATGAATACACATTATAAGATAGACAATAGTCCTTTTAAAAAATTATATAAAATGTATATATACATCATTTTGAACATGATAAGCTCTTGAAATCTTTTTTTATTGAATTCTCTTCTTTTTTACATCTGTAATTCACAATAACTAATACAGTACCTAAAACAAAGATGACTGTGATTTAACATGAAGATGATTTCCTTACATTATGTTTTGAATTTGCCTATGGACATAACATTATTCAATTTCCAAGGACCATAACTCTGTAGATGGAAATCATTACCCGAAAGTAGGTTTTATTTTATAAAGGAACATAACTCCATGAAAGCAATATTTGTCAACATTTGAAATGGTGTTTGTGTAATTTGCAGCTTGCATTTTTTATTTAATACAATAAAATAAGGTTAATCTACGTACCTCAAATGTGTATAATGATTGATTTTTTTATTGCAATGCAGATCATTGGTCATAAACTGTAAATGAAATTCCTCAGTCAACAATAAGGTGAAACTGATTGTGATACAATAATTGCAATTTTATCACAAGGTCTATAATAATCCAAGTGTTCATCAAATATAACAGCCTTCATTATACACTTATTTCAGATTCAAAAGTTGAAAACAGATAGGCAATTCCAAATCCATCTCACAGGAAATCATAATCAGTCATGTCAGTACAACCTTCAAATAAAATATTGAAATATATGAAATAATTGCAATGCATTATCAAAAATATATGTTGAAGTTCATTTGAAACATTCAAATTGCAATTTGATGAGACAAAATTTACCATCTATAATAAACAGGTATTGAAATTTTTATCATGGTATCTTCTTTATGATATCCTAAATAAAAGTAACAAATATCTATCATAGTTTATTTAAGAATTGAATGCTTCTTTTTGTAAATTTATTGGGGTGTAAAAGCGTTGACCAAAGTACATTTTGTATGAAGCGCGGAAGCGCTTCATTCTACAAATGTACGCACGGTCAACGCTTTTACAACCCTATAAAGTTACAAAAAGAAGCATTCAATACTTATAATTACATTTTTTAGCTATGGTCATGAAAACACGAATTTTATATGTTTTATTATTTAATTCACCTGTGTACTTTATTGT
Organism: Mytilus edulis; assembly: GCF_963676685.1. Lineage (NCBI taxonomy): Eukaryota > Metazoa > Mollusca > Bivalvia > Mytilida > Mytilidae > Mytilus > Mytilus edulis. Next base: position 5,543,467 of record NC_092356.1, read on the forward strand.
TGGAGCACGTGATATCATGAGTGAAAGTTGTATTGAGCAATGCAACTGCTTACGGAATAACACGGGATGTGCAGTTAGCCAATCAGAATAAAATATTATAATGAAACATACATCTAATGTAATTATTTCATAATATAAATGACTGATAATGTAGAACTAGAAAATATATTATGAAAGAATCAAATCTTGCTCTCACAATTTTTGGATGACCATCCGTACTACATGAAATGAAATAAGAATGTGTCTCAATGATTCCAAACCTCCTGCTGTGTTACTTTAAAACTGTTCGTGGGATATTTCTAAAAGTCAAACATGATATGTGTTTTATGGTTATTGTCGCAATTTTTGTAAAATGTTCATAATATTTGGTTCAAACAAAGTAAAGTTTATATACAGCTGAAACTAATTTCAAGTCCTACAAAGTGTGGTACAGACAGACGGACAAAGGTAAAACATAAATCTCTGCAAGCAAAACAGTGGGGCATAGTAAAAACACTTGATGTCAGCAATATGTCATTATTTTAAATCAAAAAGAAGATAAACATCAGGAGGATATAAATCCTCCATTGTGTACATGTAATGTGCATATACAAAGAAGTCATACACTAGTTTTCCAGATGTATAACGAAATTTCTTATGTACAGAGTTTTCTCTCAGTTTTCATTACTTTATAATTGGCGGCTTTAAGGCTTAAAAAATTATACTTCCTTAAGAAATTTATAAATGATGTGCTACAAACAGAAAATAGCTCACCCTTATTTCAATAATGGCGAGATAAAAATGTGCATACCTGGCATGTATCATAAGTCACAAAATTGAACAGAACCAGAATGATAATCTGCAACTAAATGGTCAATTTCATAAACATCATCATCTCCATCAAACAACACTTCATAGACTGCATTCAATTTTCCATCTGTCCCTTTAAGTAATGAAACAACTGTTCCTTTGTACCATTCCTTATGGTTTGCATCCTCGTCAATTATCCACTGTTGTTTAATGCTACGTCCAACAAATTTGGTCTGTTTCTGCCTTCCTCTCCTAAATTAAAAATCACTAACTAAATTAAAACAACAAGTTACTTAGATGTTCTTTTAATATATAAAATTGAAATTGGAAATGGGGAATGTGCCAAAGAGACAACAACCCGACCATAGAAAAAACAACAGCAGAAGGTCACCAACAGGTCTTCAATGTAGCGAGAAATTCCCGCACCCGGAGGCGTCCTACAACTGGCCCCTAAACAAATATATACTAGTTCAGTGATAATGAACGCCATACTAATTTCCAAGTTGTACACAAGAAACTAAAATTAAAATAATACAAGACTAACAAAATATCTATTTTTAAAAAAGGTATACATGTACATTGTATGTCTTGTATTAGATATTTAGATGCAATACATATCTCATCTTTATAGTAAGAGAGATGTACTATATAGTGTAAACGTACTAATGACTTACATAATACAAAATTGTGTTTTTCGTTTTGTACATACATGTGGTGTACAAGACAATCACATGATCATTTCCCAACATGATTTTGGGTTTTAACTATATATATATATATAATTATGTTATATTTGCAATTATTGTATAATTTATATCATCTGTTCAGTTTTTCCATCTTTGTGCAATGATATTCAACACTTTTTAGTGTTTTGTTTTCCATCTATTTATCGGTATTGTTACACAATCTTTCAGACTCATATATAATTATGTTTATATTGAAATGGTATAAATTAATTAATATTTATATGAATATGGGTAAATGTACATCTTTAATGTACATTGTACCACTTTTTAATAATGAATATATTGGAAAAAAATTTAATAAAACAACAATTGTCAAATATCTTATTCTTGTCAAAGAAACACACCAATCTTCCGTGATGTGTTGTGTTTGTTTACTTGGGTTTAAGAACAAGAGGTGACCTCTCGATAGCTTGTTATGTTCTCTACTATTGGATCATGTACCTTTTTTTAGAAAAATGTAACTTTTGGATGATGTATTTTTCTCAGTAAAATGTAACCGCTATCTCAAAATTAATCTATATGTATTGTGAACACAAATACTGAAACAGGTTTGACATTTGGTAAGATGTATTGGTATGATATGTAGATGTGCATACTTCAATAACATTTTGAAATCAAAATCATGAAATTTTGTAGGATTATGGGAAACTAGCTAGATATAATATAATATTACATACGTTAGCCTATTTTGTGCAGGTTCTTTAGCTTGAGTGTTGGCTGTTTCAGAGTCTGATGAAGTGTCTGGTCTTGGATTCTGTTTTTTCGTCTTTCTTCTATTCGTTGAAGCTGATGTTATCTTTCTCTTTCTTTTTATACTGGTTTTGGAATCAACAAACTGAAATTATAAAAGTTGTATTATAAGAATATTCCATTAATATACTCAGTGTTTCATACCAGCACCACACACAATGATAATGTCAATATAATTGGTTGTGAATAATGAAAATAAAAGCTGAATGATTGTCAAATTTGGTTTGTTGCATAGTGAAAATCTTTACAATATAATAGACACCCCTTTTGATAAAAAAAAAAATGTTTCCCTTTCATCCTGAGATCTTGAAAATACAGTGAACTTGTGTGTTTATACCACTATTTTAATTAATAGGCAAACAATGTGATTTTTGGTGAAAAATCTTTTCTAGTAGGCTTTTTTTTGCCGTTAAAACTTTTAGAGTTGTGATCAGAGGCAGCTATATTTTTGGGCTCTAGGACATCAAGGTTTATATATATGTTGAAAATAATTAAGGAGTATAGAAAAATTATACAACCTATTTCACCTCCTCTCATAATACATGTAATATGAATTTTTTTTTAAATACAAATAATAATTATATATATATATGTTTTCAATTATAATCATGATAATTGAGAGTGTATTGAATTACCTACTATAATGAATATTGGAAGATTGTCCTTCTCAATACATGCAAATGACAGAGGCTGACAATTACAAAGTGAATCAAATACCTGTATAAATATAATTGGAAGATGTTTCTTCTCAATACATGCATGACAGAAAATGACATACATGACATAGGCTGACAATTATATACAATACCTGTATACATGTAAGATAATTGGAAGATGTTTCTTCTCAATACATGCATGACAGAAAATGACATAGGCTGGCAATTATATACAATACCTGTATAAGATAATTGGAAGATGTTTCTTCTCAATACATGCATGACAGAAAATGACATAGGCTGGCAATTATATACAATACCTGTATACATGTAAGATAATTGGAAGATGTTTCTTCTCAATACATACATGACAGAAAATGACATAAGCTGACAATTGTATACAATACCTGTATAAGATAATTGGAAGATGTTTCTTATTAAAAAATACAATACCCTGATAAGTTCATTAAATCAAATGTTGTTCCGTAAACAACTGAATTTTAAACAAGGCTGTTTTTGGATTGATTTCAAACTTAATATTGAACTCACCCATATTCCAGGTTCTCGAATGCCTGGGCTCTTTCCTTCTCGTGGTGAGGCAAGTTCAGGTAAAAGTGCCTTAGTGAAGAAAGCTTTGAGTTTTGGTAGTAGAGTGTTCTCCCAAAGGTCAACATCTCGATAAATTCTCTGTATAAACATCTGATATGGATTCAGTGTACGCACAACAAAGTCTATCCATGGTTTGTGACAAACATTCAGAAGGCCATGGCATTGGAAAAAATAAGGGTGATTTTCCTTCAACTTCAAATTTCCATTGATAGTAATCAGGCAGAAATTGTTTGAATTAGCAGCTTCAAAAAGGTTGATTGGTTTTGAATGCAAAAGGTTTTTTATTTCAATAAGTCCAGTGCCGTCAGTTGATGATGTAACAATCCCGTCTGGACTAGCAGCTAAAAATTTGTTGGTTGGGTGAATAACAAGACCAGTTTTATTCACATAGATATTCTCATTATCTTCTGCTTTCTTAAGCTTATATTCCTCTATGGTGGTATCTTCTTGTAGAATGCCATTTCGTGTATGTCTATTTCCTTTGAATTGGGAGTACAGCAAATTACGGACAAATTTATTTATAGGTAAAGATGGGTTTCGTCTAATGATGGAGCCAAAGTTTGAAGCAGTTATTCTTTTATGACGTTCAGAATGCCAAAGACCAGATTGAGACTGTTGAACTGTTGATAGTGTAATTTGTTTACATTGATCTGCCGAAAGATTGATGTGTGTATCCAAAAAATCATTCTGAAGTGTTTCAAGCGCTGTGGTAGATACATCAGTAGTAACCTCAATGGCATCTGTACCATACGATTGTCTAGCTTTCCTTGTAGTGCAGCCTTTCAGAGATGAGATTTTTCGTTTCCACCTTTTTTGTTTGACATCTGGCTTTGATTTGTGCCGAATGGAATTTTTAAGCATCTGTTCGTTACGTTTGTACCTAGCTGTAAAATGTTTTCCTGGTTCTGTTGCTGTACACGTTTCCCAAGCCTGACATGACCACTGCGGACCTAAATTCATGCGAAGAGCTCCTCCATAGCATCTTGCATGCCATGACCCACGGTTACAAAGGTTATAGACCTTTCCTCCATCAAATTTGGTTCGGATGTGCATCCAACTCTCTGCCAGGTTAGTTGTACTGTTGCTGATAAGGCGGTCAGATTTCTCAGCTATTCTGTTAAGCAAGGTCAAGACATCCTTAATTATATGTTGTTCTACATTACTGTACTGTATGGTTGTACCAAGTCTGGACTCTTCCAGGGATGCCAAGGACGATCCTTCTGACCAGAAATCTATCTGACAATCTAAAAGATCTGGTTCATCAGAGTTTTTTACTATGGTGGGTGAAGATGCTGTTGAATGATCAGAGTTTGATGAAGTACATGTATTAATATCAGATGATGTATCTGTTTGTTGGGTTTTAGCGCGGCAGAAGTCAGAACAGTGATCATGTTGACCAAAAACATGATTGACCGAGTTTATGATGTCATGGCGAAGTCGTTTAATGGCTGTTGATACATCTACTGTTTGTTCTTTTAGTTCTTTTGACCTAAAGCGGATGGCACATCTTAATGCACTAACCAGGCGCACTCGCGTTGTTTTAGACAAATGATGTCTCCCTTTGTACAGTGGGTTTTCAGTAACCATCTTTTCCAAGTTGGAACGATAACATTTACATATATGGTTGGCGCATTCCTCCTTAGTTACCTGTCTTCCCCACCCTGGCACTCCTTCCCTGATAGTTGCAAAAACAGAAGAGTCCCCATCGCCTACCACTCTCATGTACCGCAAACCATGTTTTTCTTCTGCCTGTTTAAACCCTTCTAAAATAATGTCACTTTCCATGGACTGGCTGTCTTTGTCCCAATTCTTAAAGCATGTGTGGGGTTTATTGTCATTCTGACCACAAATATAGCAGTATTTATTCCGAACACCTATGTGTAGCAGTTTCTTAGTTTCTTTCCCAATTATTATAGCAACCCCACCTGCAGCGTTATAGGAATGCTTATGAGTCCTCTTTGACCAACCTCCATCTACTATTACTGTAATAGCAGGAACCTCATGATGGTAATCATTCCTATCAATTGCCAAACGTCTTTCTTCCTGACCCGCTAGCATCATCTCCCGTTCTAATATAGAGTGCCACCATTTCCCAATGTCAGTTTCAATTGATGTAAAAGTTGGCTGAGACAAACCAGGTGAATTCAATGTGGCCATTAGTTCATTCAGATGTGCTGGGCCATTGCCAGTGACCATACTACCCCAAACAGCACGCACATTGACGTCGTAACGTTTTGAACCAGGGACCTTGGGACTCGTATCAAATTTAAATTTCTTGAAACACCCTTGGCACTCTGCCATCATCACACTGGCTAAACCTAACGATCTCACCTCTGTCTGTAGCTTGATAGGAGTTTTTCCTTCAGACGAAACCTTCATTGCCTCTACACATAAACATACATGCATTGTTATTTCAGACACATGTGATTGCAAACAGTCTAAGTTCATCATTCTGTAACCTTTTGGACTGAGGTCTTTAACTTTGAGTATCCTCATTCTGAAGTTATCACCATAGGAAAATGCGGTATAAATAGAGGTGTTTGACATATGTTTTTTCAAAGTAGTGCCATAGAAATTATGTATTTTCTTTATCTTTATCTTCAAAATGTCTTTTTTGATGTTTCTAGATTTTTTTTTAATTCTGTAAATAGGTCTCCCTAAATGCCTCCCTCTCCTTACTCTGCTATGCCTACCCAGACTTCTACCAAACACTCTATTCTTTTTACTTTTACTGCCCATAATAAATTCTTCTTTGATATTGTCAACACATGTAGTGGCTTCCTTTTGTCAACCTTGCTTTCCATACACGTTTTTTAACATTTTTAAATATAACTTTATTTTCACTTACCTTGGTTGCAATGTGTTTCTTACCCATATTTTTACCATTCATATTTCCATGATTTAAATAATTATTTAATTTAAAAGTAATACAAACTCACCAAAATGACACACGTGTAAACATGTCTGTTTGGTCTACATTGTATTTATTTTTCCGTTAAGGACTTAACTGTGATATCTGATGATTGTTTTTTAGAGATATATATGTACTAAACAAGTATTTCAATATATAGGATCAATTCCTTACCAATCAAAGTTCACCGATTAGACAATAAACTGACATTTTCCCAATGTTTACTTCACTTGATCAAAAGATCAACCGTAGTTCTTCAAACCGGAAGTGATTTCTCTCATATAGTTATTTCTTTCGCATCAAAATTTAATGATTAAATCGATTGTTTAATGTCCAAAAACTTAATTCACCTGAAATATATAATAAAAAATATCAGTACACTCATTCAATTTTAAAAAAATGCTATTTTTGTTATATTCGAAAGTGCGGTGTGATATCAGATCATGAAATTCTACTTTCGTTTTCAGAAGAATCACAGAACACCCAATTCAACAGTTTATTTTATTGTGTAAATGGTAAAAAATGTTTTTAAATTACAGCTAAATATTCTCATACACATATGAATTTGCAAGTCATAAAGTGTCAAGGGAGATCAAGCAAATTAAACAGTTGTAAATAGTAAAAATTCAATCATACAACAACATTGTAAAAATGGCGGCTATCCAACAGCGTGGGACACTCTGTTATTCTTAACTTAATAGAAAGACAGATGACTTTTAGCAAGTTTTAGGTATAGCTCGACCTGCATTGAAACATAAAGAATACTCGGTGCCAATTTTGGGTGATATAACATTGATTTAAGAATGTTCTATTTTTTGAAAAAATGTGTGTTGTGAAGATGCATTTTCAACTTTTAACATTGGAATAGTGTATTTAATTTTAAGGTTTGATACAAGCCCTGCATGGTCCCACAAATAATGGTAAAAATTTTATAATTTGACAAAATTTCAGCCCTCAGTAATTTGTTTATGGTACAAAACATGTACATTTGGTAATTGCACCACCAGATTGAAATTTTGACTTTAGCGGAACCTTAAACATGTAAAAATAACATTGATGTGTTTATAAACCATCTTTGAAGGCTAAATTAATAGTCAGCTGTCTGAAAATGAATTTTATTGCACAAGAACTTTCATATATAAAAAATCCACAGGGGCCAAAATGCGAAACCAAACTCCTAACTGTGTATTGCTGTCTTCTGGTTCTCAGAAATTCCAGAATAAAAAACCGGTACTAAGCCAACTATACAACGGGGGAAATTTGCCCTGTTTTTTATTAATTTTTTTCTGATTATTATTCAACACGGGTCTTTAGTGATCCTAAGTGAATACGCTTTCATTTGATCCCAAAATGAACTAAATATTATACTTATTGACAAAGATTTATAAATATGCATAGTAACTATTTTGTTTGATATAATGTACTACTATGTATGTTCTCTTGATCGAGCCGATATAGTAATTTTTATAAATGTAATAGGACTAGATTGTTTCCCTTTACAGTTATCAATTATTTTCGACTGGTTTTTTTATTTGCTTATCATATTATATTTTCATTTTATTCATTCTAATTGATATTTAATAATTGAACAAGACTGATATTCCAGCTCCTTTATTTATTTGACGTTTGTTATAATTTTGTAATGTTATTTACTTTTGCTTACAATTTTTTTAATACTTATTTAGATGAAATAATAATAATATTTCAATGTGTTTGTTAAATACTGAATTGTATACTGAAAGATTGCAGATAAAAAAAAATGTATCTAAAAAGAATGTATTGAATAAGGAATAATGTATAAAATGTTATCTGTTAGACAATTTATTACTCTTTTGTCTTTATCGGTCACTTTATTAATAACATGCTACATAATGACTGAATAAACTTAAAGGTTGAAACGAGAAAAAAAAATGAAAGTTGTATCTTCACAGAAGAGTTTAAACAGTAAAGTTGACCTTATACAGTATAAAACATTATATGACTATTCTGTATGAATACTTGTGTGATGCAAGATGTATAAGAAATATTTTTGAGAAACACTTTTTAAAGAACAACATTGTTGTACTAGAAACCGAAGGATTCATAACATTCATTTTCTAATGTTCGTGTTGATTATTTATGTCATTATACTTAAAACATTCTTGATATTTTTAAGTAATATGTAATATGTCTGTTGTATATAAATGTTGAATTAAAGATTTAAAAAAAATGCATCTGGCTGAATGTAGTTTAAATGTTTTGACTTGATGAATGTTGCATTGAATAAATTTTGTTTTTTTCTTTCTTATTATATTTTTATTTGTTTTACTGCTTTCAGTATTATCTGAAGTGCCTTGGACTATACCCTATATATACTGTTTCGAGAACCACTCCCCTCAAACCTAAACGGTTTTTAGGAAATAATAATACTCGATATTTGACAATGCCGCGGATATAGAAACCCTTACATGATTATTCTAGTTCCTTGTTCACTTAAACATTTTATTTATCTCACCGTAAGTTGACATTTGAACGGCTGTATTTAGATTTTCTATATTCTGTTTTACAATACTTACGAATATGTTCCAAACCATATCAATATTTGGACCATATGCGTGCGGTCATGACCATATGCATATACTCATATGGTCTGACAGTACGCGTATGATTGGACCATATCAGTATTATACTCGTTTTATTATCAACGGGCCGGACCATATGAGGTATTTGGACCATAAGGTTTTTTTTTAAATATCCAATCTGGAAACAGTAGATCTAGTTAAAACTAAAATCTCGATTTGAAATAAATGTATAATAATACCATGTAATATAAAGTCTTCAAAAACTGAATAACTGATTTAGATTATTAGACTCCAGCAAGCAAGCACGCTTCTCATGTTTATTAGTTGGAATCCAAAATTAATATCAATAGCGATACATCACGTATTAAATATTAGTAGAACGTTGTAGTATAATGTCATTTTGTGACTTTCAGACATATCTCGAAATGGTTCTGTTACGTGTTTATGCTCAGTGTTAACTTAAGTGGTCGATGGAATTGGTCGCTAGCTTGATTGGTCGATAGAATTGGTCGCTAGCTTGAGTCTGGTACTGATCAGGCAATGGTCTCAGAATTTATTATACATGTTATATAAAGGTATAAGACGAGTGCCTGTGAATACACATATCATTTTTGGTGAGAAAATACAAAACTGGCAAACGGTTTGAAACGGGACACAAATTAAACCTACAATTGCTCCTCAGTGAATAAACCAAATAAAACAGCTAGCAAATAACCCTAACCTTAACCCTAAACCAAATAAAAGAGCTAAACAAAGACAGAAACATATTAATTTAAGATGGAAAAAAATTGGGGTTGATATTGCCTAAATATTCAATATTGTGTCGATGAAAAAACCCAATACATTAAGGAGCTTGTTGGTGAAAAACCCAATTTGATATTAACCTGAGGGGTGAATTGGAATTGATAATGCAATTAAAAAACTTTATCACCCAATTATAAAGGAAAATGGTGGGTAAAAACCCCAATTTATGAATTCTTATCTGGAGCTCTGATTAATACGTATTCAAGCGAACCCGTTGACTGTTCATGCAGAAGAAACAAACGCCATACATGTATTTCAGACGGTTAATTTTACTTTCTGTTTACCAAACTATTTTTATAAAAGTGAGTACATCTTACCTTGTTGAGAAGATTAAACTGCATTAGGGTCACAGATCCATGACGTCTTACAATGTCTTCCACAAAGATCAATATTAATTTGAGGGTTAGGAAAATCTTCTTTCTCCCAGAATTCCTTGTGAGAAATATCGGCAACACAATTCACTTTAGAGTTTGTAGAATTGTTTAAAGTTAGTGATAAAGTAATTTTAACACTTGAAATAAAAGTCAAATAGATACACACTTTTGAACAGGTAGACATTTTTGTGTGCCTATACATTACCTTTTCTTATGGTCGGGTAGATAATACTATTGACATTTATTAGAAATGTTGACATAACACGGACCGGTACGTGCAGGAGGTAATTAACCTGTATAGTATAGGGCTCTCGACCAATGAAAGTGTAGAATCAATTGTTTCTCAATGTAAATCGGATTATCTTATTGTTGATGCCTTTTTACGGCTTATAAGGGCATACCCGTAGCCAGGGGGGTTCGTCCGAGATGGCACCAGATTCTTCATAAAGTCATCTTTTTCACCCCAAAAAAATCGTGAAACTCTTTCAAATTTTACCAGTTTAGTATAAATATTATTTGAATATACTTGAAATGTGACATTGTCTGGAAATTTGGTTTTATTTAACTTGATGTATATTGTCTCAGTAAACCTTACCTCACTTTTATTTTAACAGGGCCGTAACTACATTGAGGCAAATGCCTCATGTAAGAAATTTCAAAACCAAACGCTTGTCTCCATATAATTGTGTTCACGGCAAGAAGCAAGTTCTGTTTTCCCTCAGACGTAGCCCCGATTTTTCGGGATCAATGTTTCTTATTTATTTGTCTTTTATTCATTGATTGCCCTTCTGTATTCTGTTAGTGTTGCATTCCTTTTGTAATATAGTAATTTTGTTATGAACTTGATCATGAGTTTAAAAATAAAACCAGCAGCCACAGACTTTAATAACTATGTGAATTCCATTTTTGCTTTATCATGCACATTGGTCTTTTGATGTTGTTCCTAGAAACTTAAGTCTTACACTGCAATTATACATTTTGCTTTGAGACCCAAATATTGTCAACAAAATATTAAAACAAAACTTGCATTTTCAGATTAAGAAAGGGTCTTTGTAACACCCAGAAAGCATGATTTTGCATCGTTTGTTTTATAGCTTCTTGGGCCTTCAGTGGCTCCAAAACAATTAAAAAAAAAAAATTCGCCGCGTTTTTGTTATTGGTTTTTGTACTTCGTATCGTCTTGTGTCTTTCAATGAATGTTTAAAGTGTCATAAATCAGCCCGTTAATTTCTTGATTGAATTGTTTAACATTTGCACTTTCCGGACCCTCCGTTGAATGCTATGCAGTATTTATGAGTTTTGAGGGTCGAACTGTGACATAGTTCAGTTGCTAAATGCCTCCTACGTCATTCTTACATCGGATGACCATGAGGGCATTTTAGTGTATTAATCGTTGCCACATGCATTTCTAACCACGTGATTTTCGTATTTGACTGATATCCAAACGCAAAATAACATTCCTTATCGCTTGTTATACTTATTTCAAACTTAAAACTTGTTTTTCGAAAGAAATGTATCCATCTTTAAACAATTCTCAATTGAAAAGTGCCATACATATAAAAAAAAATATCAGAATCAGTGCACATGATCTTAAGATAGAGAGAGAGACAGGTATAAAACTTTATATATAGAAAGATACTAAAGGCTTTGTAAGAAATTTACTCTAAATCTGGTTGAAGATGAAAAACATTTTATTACTAGTTGTTCAGTATATAAAAAATGATAGGGAGATAATATTTTTCAAGGAGATCAGCTGTATATGTTCTAACTTTATATATCTTTCAAATGAGTCAAAATAACTATATAAAAAAAAGAAGATGTGGTATGATTGCCAATGAGACAACTATCCACAAAAGGCCAAAATGACACAGACATTAACAACTATAGGTCACCGTACGGCCTTCAACAATGAGCAAAGCCCATACCGCATAGTCAGCTATAAAAGGCCCCGATACGACAATGTAAAACAATTCAAACGAGAAAACTAACGGCCTTATTTGTATTGTATTAAATGATATAATTATTTGTTATCAGTATACTCTTGTTTGCTGTTCTATATCATATTAATATTTTTATAACAGTAACTGTTATATAAAATGTTCATCAATTTGTACATCATTCTAGTTTACTATTATTATAATATGATGATAGTAGTGTAGGTGCATGGTGGACACTCTCCTGTAATAATTCTTTTTTTTTTCTAGTAGATTGGATTTTAGTAGCCATCCATTTTGTCCGGCGGTTGTTGCAAAATGTTCTGGTTGTCGTCTCTTTTACATATTCCGATTTATAAATGAGAATAGAAATGGTGAATTTGTCAAAGAGACAACATACACCAAAGTGCAATAAAACAAACCAGCCGAAAGCCACCTGGATCTTCAACACAGCACTCAGAGGCGGGCTTCAGCTGGCCCATTAACAAAATGTGTACTAGCTCGGTGAAAGTGAAAATCCAAAACATACAAATGAACTAACATTAAAATTCATACAAGACAAAATGACTTCAGACAGGTGCAAAAATGCGGAGGAGTTAAACATGTTTTGTGAACTCTCAACCTTACCCCAGTACCTATAGCGGCGTCTAGCCAAAGTTGAAAATAACAAACACAGCGATTCGCACAGTAAAAAAATCAGTTTAAAAGCAGCCCGAGTCCGATGTAAAAGTAGGGGAGCTAACAATTGGTTTTTGTGGGGAAGAGGGATTGGGTTGGTAGGATTAAATTTGGAAAATTTAAAGAGAAAAAACGCAGGAAAACAAAGAAGGCATGCAAGAAATGTCAGTGTGTGCACTCTTGAATGTATTGTTGACGGCCGTACAGTTGCCTGTATAAATGGCTGAAATCCTCTTATTTTAAACTAACTTTTTGTTGAGTCATGTCTGATTGGCACTCATACCTCATCTCGTTATGTTTACATAAAAATTTTTTTTAAAAAGTTAACATTAAAATTGAAATGTAAAGACCTAGGAGTAAGGCATCGAAATAATCGTCAAATGAAGGTGGTACCCAACACCTTTACTATTAATTTAATTTTGACAAAGTATTTACTTTGACCCTTTGACAAAAAAAATAAAATTTCAAAAAATTTGAACCAACCGTTTTATCATAAAAAAATACACTGGTTATATAGCAGTTTGACAACCACTAATTTGATCATTGAGAAGCTTAATATTGCCTTCACAACGCAACGAAATTAAAACGTTTAACTGATTTTACAGAGTTATCTTCCTGTAGTGTTAGGTACCACCTTAATATGTACTGATTGTAATTCAACTCTATAGAAATCATCATTAAATTAACACAAGGTGTTCCTATCAAACTAACTTAAGCAGGACTCTTAACATTGAACATGTGTTTGGACCATGACTTAGGAGACAGTATCTCGTTAAACTGAAAATTATGCCTCTATAGAAATCATAATTGATCTGTCACAAATAGTTCATATCTTATTGACTTAAGTAAAAAAAAACTAAACCATTATTGATAAGGATGAAAACAACGGTCTCCAAGGAAAAAGTAAAATCACAAAAATACTGAACTCCGAGGAAAATTCAAAACAGAAAGTCCCTAATCAAATGGCAAAATCAAAAGCTCAAACACATCAAACGAATGGATAACAACTGTCATATTCCTTACCAACCTCCATACAGCGTTACCGTTCGGGTCATACTTCCCTTTCTCTGTAAAGAAGCGTAGCCAGATATCACCACTGTTTCGGAGTTTGATTCCTGACTTGGTACAGGCATTTTCTTATGTAGAAAATGGCGGATTGAACCCGGTTTTATAGCTACCCAAACCTATCACTTGTATAACTGTCGCAACACATGTATCTAATCTGAGTCAATAATTTTCGTCGTAGGCGAGATATAACCAGCACGACGAATTCGTTTTCTTTAATGCACTGTTATTTGTCTGACAAAATAACTTAAAAGATTCTCGGTCAAATACATATTTTGTGTTACATTGAAATACTGTAGTCGATACAATTTAATTCTATGTGACACAATACAACATCTTAAAACAAACAATATCAACAAGAACATTATATGCATAAAAGAGGGACGACAGTTACCAGAGGGACAGTCTAACTCATAGATTGAAAATAAACTGACAACGCCATGGCTAAAAGTAAACAGACAAATAATAGTACAGAAGATACAACATAGAACACATAGACTAAGCAACACGAACCACACCAAAAACTGGGGGTGATCTCAGGTGCTCTGGAAGGGTAAGCAGATTCTGCTCCACACCCGAGGCACCCGTCGTGTTGCTAATGTTATTACAAATCCGGTAAATAGTCTTATATTCGGTAGGTCACATTTGTGAAAAGGGAAGAGTATTGTGTTACTACATTTGTACATAAGGAAAATATCCGAAATCATCTGTGAAAAGGTTATTCCAAGTGAGAGGTTTAGCCAGCTAAAATAACATATTATATATTTGTCCTCAGTTCTATAGATTTTTTTAAGAAGGATCCACGATTAAATGTGTGATCTTTGGTTAAGGATATATGTCATTTTGTCTATATCAGTGTATGTAAAGTGCAAATCCTGAAATGTAATTGTCAAACCTTTTGTCGCAGAAAGCTCGACATATGAATAGTGATGGCGGCGTTGCATACTTCTTAAAAGTTTTGTATTTTTGAAAGTAGTAGAAAGCTCGACATAGGGATAGCGATCTTACAGCGGCGGCTACGGGGGCTACGGCAGCGTGGTTAGCTAACTCCTTAAAACCTTTATATTTTTTTTGCTTTTAAGAAGGTGGAAGACCTGGATGCTTCATACTTTGTATATAGATGCCTCATGAAACGGATATTCCGTCTGTCACATGTCATTGTCCTTGGCCTCATTTTCATGGTTCCGTGACTACTTGAAAAAAAGTTCAGATTTTTTGTAATGTTAATTATTTCTCTCTCATTATGAGTAATAGGATGAATATAATATTTGGTATGTTCGTACCTTGCAAGGTCCTCATGCCCGTCAGAGATCAATGAACAAGGTTAAGTTTTGGTGGTCAAGTCCATATCTCAGATACTATAAGCAATAGGTATAGTATATTCGGTGTATGGAAGGACTGTAAGGTGTACATGACCAACTGGCAGGTGTCATCTGGTCTGATTGTCTTATGTCGTATGCAATAGGTCTACTATATTTGGTGTTTGGAATAGTTGTAAGGTGTATATGCCTAGCTGGCAGGTGTCATCTGAATTTGACCTCATTCTTTATGGTTCAGTGGTCATCATTGAGTTTTTGAGTTTTTGTCTTTTTTTCTAATACTAAATGCAATAGGTCAACTTTATTTGGTTTAATGAAATATTTTATGATGTACATGTCAGTCTCGAAGGTTTTATTTGACCTTGACCTCATTTTCACGGTGCATTGCTCAGTGTTAGGTTTTTATGTTTTTGTCTGTTTTTCTAATACTATAAACAATAGGTCAACTATATACATGTATGTGTATGGAAGGGTTGTAAGCTGAACATTTCTGCCTGGCATTGTTCATCTGACCTTGACCTCATTGCCATGGTTCATTTTGAATTCCGATTTATTTTGTGGTATGTAATTTCTCAAAAAATAAACAAGATAGTCACATTTTTAGCCTCAAAATCTTCTTTTTGTCTATATTGAAACCATTCGGAAGCGTACGAAAAGTTTGACATCCAGAGTACACATATGAGGTCACATTGACTAGATGATAAAGACGATGTAACAGTTTCGCTGACTTTTTCATTTATGGCATTTTTAAGCCAAAATATTTATTAAATGATATTTATTTTAAATGTGGCATTAGAATGGAGATAACTGTATTGTACTTTAAGCTTGGCCTTCGTAAAACTTGATTTTACTGTCGCAAATTGTGTTTACCTAGCGGACGTTTTGGGAAGGCCAAGCTTAAAATACAATACAGTTATCTCCTAAATAATGAAAAATGAACAAAAATGGATTAAGTATATAACCTTGATAAATTATTTAAATTTACCTGAGAATTATTTATATAAAATGAATCCCACAAATCGTTTCGGATTGAAACTGGAATTAAATGCGCGTAGACGTATTGTTACTGATAGAAGCACATGAAGCACATGAAGTTGTATTTTGTAGTTGCGTCTTATTTTTACATTGGAATAAAGAAATGAAGAATGTTTTCAATGTATTTCGCAAGTTTCCGCTCATCATCAAATAAATTACAAAATTGAAAGAAAATCCAATCTGCCAACTTAACAAAATGAACGAATCATTAATCATTTCAATCATTAGGACGAATGGTACCAGTCTTGATTGATTGATTGTCCTTAAAATATTTAATACTTCAGAAAGAATGAAAACTACAGATACAATGACAACAATCAAGGCAGACCGGCGAGTTTTTCTTTGTAAAATCGGGTTTCGGGTCCTTTGAATATTTCTCCCAACGGTCCAAAGTTTCACACAAATGTATGCAGTGCATAAGATAACAACAAGCACAGCAACTATCATAAAAACCTTTGTTGCTGTAGTAAAGCCTTCAATATCATTTGCGTTCAACGGATCTTTATAACAGCATACGTCATCTTCTCCTTTAAACAGCGTGCTGATGTTACTAACAGTAACCCATGCAAACAAGCTAACGACAACAACAAATATTAAACATATGACGGATATTGTTGTCTTATTTCCTACGTTGAGCATAGTCCAAAAAGGAAGCTGTAATGCAACAACCTTTTGAATGTTCAGCATAACCGTTAGACAAATGGTAATCGTATGGAATCCAAAAGCTATGTTGGAAAGTGGTGTAAAAACAATGCAACTGGAATAAACTTCCGGCCAAAACCATCCGCCGAAATATCCGTCTTCGTCAACGAAGAGTTCGTCATAATGAAATATGTATGCTACAAAATATGGTATGTGCGATAGAATTGCGTCAAACAGTCAGTAGCGGCGAGTGCTGACAACAAAATAGTCGATGGCGTTCTATTTTTAGGATGTAAAAATATAACAATAACTATTGTGTTGACTATAGCACATTCAGCTGCCAAACCAAATTGTGTGAAGATTATCCAGGCAGATGGGACAAACAAATAACTTTGTTCACATGTTTCATTGTTTCCATCGTTACAAATGCAAATCTCATCCATAATTGTACAACATGCGTATACTTTCTTTACGAAGCGTGAATATCTTAGTTTAATCGGTGTTGTGCACCTCAGCCGTTCCTTTAGTGGTACCGTTTTACGAATCAAACAAATCGTCGTATATGCACACCTGGAAAAAGAAATATTATTGGTTTAGAAAATATAACGTTTACCTTAAATTAAAAGTTACTGTCCTATTATTGAATGGTGTCAAGCTATCCAACAGTTCGTCTTCCTTTAATTGCGTTTGAAAAGCATCTTTAGTTGTCAAAATAAAGGATCATAATGTTAAAAAAGAG
>NC_092356.1:5561178-5743678 GCF_963676685.1 Mytilus edulis
ATTCCCTATATATTCAACCAAATTTTTGCCACGAAAAGGGGGGGCGGGCCTCAAGTAAAAATGAGTAATTTCTAATTATTCCAATTTATATTTAAGTATTAGAAAACATTCTTTATTCTAATCCTTTTTATAATATACAGAAAACAAAAACATAGCCATGATACAGAAACGCAAATCTATATTTAAAATATAAGGGTCAAGGAAACTCAGTTCCAGTAAGGACTGTTTGATTCATTCTCTTGTGAACAAAATAAATTTTATCGTATAAAATCACGTGCAAGGTTTTCTGGAAGCAGTGAAATCGTAATAAAATAAAAGATTAAGGTTTTTATCACTGATATGCAGTTTTAGTTTTCTTTTTTCATCATGATACATACAATAATCTCATGCATTAAATGAAACCTCCCAAACAGCACCAACGGTTGTGTTACGTACCAACCGTACCTGATACGTAGCAAATCTGGAAACCTCTAGTAGAGCTTTCTTACAAATTGACGAAAGGTACGTATGCTTGACGAATCATACGTAAGACTCGTTTTAGGGATCCTTTATTTTGACATATTTAGATAAAAGTCGTGGAATTTCGGACAATTATCCTACATGCAACGACACTTATTAAATTGGACTTTTCTTGAGATATATTTAGAATTTCGGGACGTACGACAGGTTAAAAAATGATACCACCAGGTCGGAGGAGGTAACACTACAAAATATCCAAAATACATCTAGTAGTCAGACGAATAAAATGTCCCTAAAAGACTAAAAACCGACCCCTCCCCTACTCTTCAATATTACAATGTTGCACTGTTTAACCTCAGAAATGTCAAAGCAAATACATTGTCTGCTTCTCTTAGAGAAAATTAAAAAAAAAATTAAAACACAAATATACTTCCTTGATTCAAAATTTCAACGCTCAAAATGATAAAATGAAAATGAATAAAAAAGATTATCTTCATACTTTGCCATATGCTGGTGCTCGTTTAATAACTTTAGAATCATCGCCTCTCCTCTGGTAATATTCACACCCCCCCCCCTAAATTTGTATATATGATACACCGCAGCAATGGAACGAATATTTTAGCGTATAATTGCGTTTTGCCTATAGTCCTGAACATTCATGAAATATTAGCCACTGGACGATAAGTGACAACTTCGCGTCTATCTTTCTAACATGTGTACTGTTAAATCGTCATTATATTAAAATCCACAATGTATTTGGTGCAAAATTGTAGATTTATTTTCTTGATATACAAAATCTGTTTTTCTAGATTTATTCAACATTACTTTTTAAAAACATTGTAGCATCATTTTTTTTTATCAAATCTCGATATTCCACTTTGACAATTTGCTGAAAGTGACTATACAAAATAAAAATAAATGTGAATTTTGTCGTTAAATTTAGACTAACGTACTTCAATAATGCCATTGAAAAGTTAATCGTGAAACTCGTGCTTAAAAAATTCCCGCTGAAATGTGTGTACTCGTGGTTTACGGAAGTAACGTATCGGACGTAAGTGTATTTGACACTATTTTTCTCTGTTTGATTATATTAAAATCGTGTATTATTTGCAATATTATTATTTTTGAAAAATAAAACTTGATTTAGAAAAGAATGCTGTTTTACTGGATAAAACAAATACTCTTTTAACTGTTATTGTGGAAATGAAATACGTGCTCCCTTTACGTTCGTTCGTACCTTTCGTCAATTTGTAAGAAAGCTCTATTAAAACTAATTAAGGTTACCCATTCGTGAAAATTACGGAAGCCTTTTATTTTAGGGCCATGCTAGTCTTCTTTTTACAATTGGATATAACAAATTATAAATTTGAAATAACAAATTAATAATTTGATATAATAACAAATTATAAATTTAATATAACAAATTATTAATTTGATATTACAGATTATCAATATGATATAACAGATTATTAATTTGATATAACAGATTATAATTATTTGATATATAACAGATTATAATTATTTGATATAACAATTTATGAATTTGATATAACAAAAAAGGAAATTTGATATGTGACATTACTTATGCACGGAATAAGGTAACCCCCTTCTCTATTTGACATAAAAAATATATAAGTGAAATGCTAAAACATTGCTCATGATTTGAATTCCTTCTTCTATATATACAACGTTATTAAGCTGCTTAGATTATACTCGTGTGGACTTTTTTTTAATTAAGAATTGAATGCTTCTTTTTTATATCTTCATTGGGGTGTAAAAGCGTTGACCGAATTACATTTTGTACATTCTAAAAATGTGCGCACGTTCAACGCTTTTACAACCCTATGAAGTTACAAAATGAAGCATTCAATACTCGTATAATTACATGTTTTAGCTAGGATAATGAAAACACGATTTTTATCAATTTTTTATTTAATTCACCTGTGCACTTTATTGTCGGACCTCGTGTTATCATCAATGATAAGTTTTATTGTGTAATGCAATTGCTTAAGGAATAACACTTGATGTGCAGTTAGCTAATCAAAATAACGTATTATAATGAAACGTACATCTAATGTAAATATTAGAAATTGAAATTCACAATCATTCAAAATCTCCCCCATGTAATTGTTTATTTTTAATAAAAAAAATTCCAAATCAAAAATATAAATTTATTTAAGACAAATGCAGTGATGAATTGAAGGATGTTTTATAAATCATTTCATAGATATAGGAAGATGTGGTATGAGTGCCAATGCGACAACTCTCTATCCAAAGAACAATTTATAAAAGTAAACCGTTACAGGTCAATGTACGGCCTTCAACACGGAACCTTGGTTCACACCGAACAACAAGGTATAAAGGCCCCAATAAGTACTAGTGTAAAACTATTCAAACGGGAAAACCAAAAAAAAAAAAAGAGAAACGATTAACACGTATAAATTACATAAACAAACGACAACTACTGTTCATAAGATTCCTGACATAGGACAGGTGCAAACATTTTCCTATTGAAATTATTAAACAACATGCAGGGTTTTTTTTAAAGAAGGAAAAGCATTTTTTTTATCCTTACATGTTCCTATGTTCCTTTAAACACCAACATCTCAATAGAACTATTCGTTTCGCTTTGACTTGAAAATATGCAATATAAATTTTATCAAATAAACCCCCCTTTTCTCTCTTATATTTGTTTGTTCTAAGGCACCAGGTCCCATACGCAAAATTGAGAAACAAGTCCCGAAAATTGTCTCAAATAAAGGGAAAGGGGAAGAGGGTTGGTTATAGAAACGTTAAACCTGTAAATTGAGTTTGAAAATGCATTATATATTTGTCACTGGACGTCAGATGAACAATGAATTAATACACGAAATGCGCCAGTTCGGGTTGTGCAACTTTTAATTAATCATCATTTAATTTATGATAAAATCACACTATTTGAAGAGAATTTACAATTTGTTATATCAAATTAATAATTTGTTATATCAAATTAATAATTTGTTATATCAAATTAATAATTTGTTATATCAAATTCATAATTTGTTATATCAAATTAATAATCTGTTTTATCGCTATTTTGTGCATTTTTTGTTTGATCTTCTTTTTGAAATAATTTTCATATCATGCTACTTCGCTTGAGATGGAAAAATTATCGCTTGAAACTAAGCAGACACGTGGCGTTGCCAACGAAATTGACATGAAATTTACAACGTCGTCACAGGTAAAATAGCAATAAACAGATTATCATTGGTCATCTCAACTAGATTGCCTTTCTCGCTTTCGCCGTCCCGGCTCAAGCGAGAAAATCAATCTCGTTGCGATGCTCAACGATAATCTATAAATATTAAATTAATAATCTGTTAAATCAAATAAATAATTTGTTATATCAAAATCGAAAATCTGTTATATCAAATTGGTAATTTGTTATATCAAATTTACTTATTTGTTATATCAAATTAATTATTTCTTATATCAAAGTTATAATTTGTTATATGAAATTGGTAATTTGTTATATCAAATTTACTTATTTGTTATATCAAATTAATTATTTCTTATATCAAATTAATAATTTGTTATATCAAATTTATAATTTGTTATATCAAATTGTAAAAAGTAGACTACCATGGCCCTAAAAGGCTTCCGTAGAGAATGGTAAAACTATGACGGTAGTCTATCATACATCTTCTTTTTTATATGATGTTAAAATCCATGGCAAGGAAATTTCCTTGGCTAACTTCACCATTGTCACGCTCCTAAAACAATTTTAAAAGAAGATATCACTTTCTCGTATACAAACAAACTGTAAACAACACGTACAGCGAATGGCACTGCTTTAAATCGTGACTGTATACTTATAACTATATATTGTAATTGTCACTGCTTAAAACGTGACTGTATGCTTATAACTATATATTGTAATTGTCACTGCTTAAAACGTGACTGTATGCTTATAACTATATATTGTAATTGTCACTGCTTAAAACGTGACTGTATGCTTATAACTATATATTGTAATTGTCACTGTTTAAAACGTGACTGTATACTTATAACTATATATTGTAATTGTCACTGCTTAAAACGTGACTGTATGCTTATAACTATATATTGTAATTGTCACTACTTAAAACGTGACTGTATGCTTATAACTATATATTGTAATTGTCACGTGACTGTATACTTATAACTATATATTGTAATTGTCACGTGGACTGTATACTTATAACTATATATTGTAATTGTCACGTGACTGTATACTTATAACTATATATTGTAATTGTCACGTGACTGTATACTTATAACTATATATTGTAATTGTCAATTCAGCGATTAAACAATCAATTAGGCAATCACAACTTAATTTGAGATGACATGTGTATACTTATCCCTCCAATCTATTTGTTACAGCGATTAAACAATCAATTAGGCAATCACAACTTAATTTGAGATGACATGTGTATACTTATCCCTCCAATCTATTTGTTCAATCCATGTACATGTGCATAGTTTTTCTTTTGCTTCATGCATATAACATATTGTTTTTCAATTTTTGTTCACGCAATGTTTTTATATTTTTACTTACACTTACACTTTTTTCACAAAACAGGTGAAATGCTACGGTTTATTTAACTTTACATACGGCCGCTCTCAGTTTGACCAATTTCACCCAGATGTAACATAACTCATGGGGGTAGGAATCGGGTTATATCGTATGAAAATTGGCAATTATTTCATCTGTATCAACTTATTCCTCTCTTGTAAAAGTGTCTCGCAGGCACTGGTGTTATCAATATTAATCTTCACGTAGTCGCATCAACTAGGCGTGTGTTCAAAGGAAGCTGGCTTGTCATGTTTTAGATTTTTTGTCAGATTTTAGGAATTTTCTGGTTTTATCCATTTGAATGCCTTGGAAAAAATTGCCCCAGTGACCCCCATTTTTCTTTTGGTAAATCTTTTACATGTATAATGATAAGCCATCTGTAAAAGTCTTATAAACTTTTAATTACTTTTTAACAGTTTTTGAGAACTTCAACTCGTCAATGATAAAGCTATGAAAAGTCAAGATAGAATATTTTCCCGCCAAAATTTCAATGGCTTATATCTCGAAAACAAGCACGGTGACCTATATATATATTTTTTGTTCTTTGGATTCCTTTATTAATCCTTATCTATATAAACTAGTATTTTAAAAAGTTAATTACTTTGAAACTGAGACGCGAACTCCCTTAAATGTTCAGAGATGAAACATGTAGACACAAATGTACAAAAAAAAACAAGTCTAAATGGGAATCTTAGACTATTTATCATTATTTTTACTATTTGCTATACAAATTTTGCTAATCCTATGTATTCCAAATAAAAATAACTATTTGTATAAATGAACCTACATTGCTAACAAAATGATGGGGGGTGGGGGGGGGGGGGGGGGGGGGGGGGGGGGGGGGGGGGGGTGGGGGGGGGGTACTACACTTACCAGTATAAACAATTTATATGTTAAACCTCGATGGGAAAAATAATCTGAAAGACGACGCAATCATATACTTATTTATTATCACAAAATTTTGAATAATAAAACTCAAGACTTATTGCCCGATTCAGTAGGAAGTAGGCAAGATCATAATACAAAACAAAGAAATAATATTACACAAGTCAACACTTCATCCCAGCAACAACAAAACTATGGGACACTCTGAACTTAAACATACGAAAATGTAAATCTCTATCATTATTCAAAAAACAAATAAGTACCCAAAATAGTAAGGCCCCAGCGTATTATTATATAGGACATCGTTTTGGTCAAATTCTTCATGCTCGATAAGAATGGATTCAAGTTCATTGAATTCTCACCAGTGTCCTATTCGTTCGTAATTTAGGAGACTCTCCAAATTGTCGTTGTGGTGATGTAAACAAAAATTATGACTTCACGTTATCTTGTCCTATATACACTAATTTAAAACATCATGAACTATCTGATTCTGTTTCAGTTCTTCCTA
Organism: Mytilus edulis; assembly: GCF_963676685.1. Taxonomy (NCBI): domain Eukaryota; kingdom Metazoa; phylum Mollusca; class Bivalvia; order Mytilida; family Mytilidae; genus Mytilus; species Mytilus edulis. The sequence continues at coordinate 5,567,628 of NC_092356.1, forward strand.
TCCAAGTTAACACAAAAACTTTGCTTTTTGGATCAACGGTATTCTCAGATGAGCAAAATAGTCTTTTATTTAGTTTGGTGCAGAAATATTAGATAAAAAAGTAAACGTTTTTTAACCCTTGATGTTAAATTATTCATCATTCAATAGGAACCCTAGCATTTCACACTGTATACATTACAGTGATTCATGTTTTTTTTTTTTTTTTTTTTTTTGAATTCTCATTAATTTTTATACGTTTGAGTCGTATAATGGTATCATGTCGTCGTCGGTCTGCGTCGTCCGATGACACATTTAGTTACCGGACAATATAAACTTTTGATTTAGTGAATGGATCTCTTTAAATTTTTACAAGAAGGTTAAATACCACTAAAGGAAGGTTGAGATTGATTTTGAGGATTATGATCCCAATTGTTTAGGAATAAGGGGCCAAAAAGGGGGCCAAAAATAAGCATTTTTGTAGTTTTCAAACAATAACTTGTGTTTAAGTGTATGAATCTCTCTGAAATTATACCACAAGTTTCCATACCATATGGGGTTGGTTAGTAATGACTTTGGGGGGTTATGGTTCTAAACGTTTTGGAATTAGGGACAAAAAATGGGGGGTTAGGGGCAAAAAAAGGGGGAAACTATGTTTTTCTGGTCAATAGACAATTAAGACAATTTAAAAGCAGTGTGAGGAAGGTAATTCAAAAACAGTTAACATACAATGTTTGGTATGTTCGGATTTACCTCCTTACACAAGTTGTAAATAATGTATAAAGAATTGTCAGGTTTTGGACTTATTGCAACAAAAAACGGGTGGTAGTAGTTTTCCTTTTTTTTCTCCAAAATTCCAAAATTTTTGAAAAGTTTGAAGAAGAAATCATTAATTGCACAATATTGCATAATAGATTTGTAAGATCTTGACATTTGTTTTGTGTCAGAAACTCATATCATGTCAAGAATTTGATCACAATCCAAATTTAGAGCTGTATCTAACTTGAATGTTGTGTCCATACTTGCTCCAACTGTTCAGGGTTCGACCTCTGCGGTCGTATAAAGCTGCGCCCTGCGGAGCCCCTGGTTTTTCCTTCTTCTTCCATCTTTTTCATATTCATATATTTATTACAGAGCATACTTGTATTTATATTTACTATATATTGACCAATAAGTGTATTATTTTTGTATAAAGGAGACAGATTTGTAAAAGCAAATGCTTGTTTCTAAATCCTTAATATAATTTCATTTGTATAATAACGTTTAATGTTGATTTATCTGAATACATATTGTTTAAACTAATTAAAATAACTAAAGATTAATAATAATTCTTTACGCAAGAAAATCTAAAAAAAAAAACCAAAGCTGTTACTTCATCGGTATTTTTTTTAACAATTCAATTCAATTCAATTCAATTCAAAGTTTTATCGCCATATAAACTATACAGTTTGTGACATATAACAACAACAAAAACCAATAAAGACAATAAATAAGTAACTCAATATATATACACAAATTCAGGTAAATATTAAAGGGTCCCCTGTCCTCAGTTCCATTGACTATTTTATAAAGGATCCTAGTTTATTCACTTGTGTTGGTGTTGATGGGTTAAGTATATATATAACTTTGTCATTGTCAGTGAGATTAGCAAATGAATTACTTTCTCTGTTAATGTAATTAAAATATGTTAATCTAATATTTGAATTATGAGAACAATTTATTAAGAAATGTTTCTCATCAATTTAACAAAAGTTTAATCTTGAAACAAATGACCAGTCTTTGCTCTTACTTCTTATTGCTGCGTGTTGGCGGAGATGCAGTTAATTTTAAGTTTTTAAAGTTCGTTTGACCGTGTCGTGGTTCGAATCCACAACTTCCCGCACTCGAGCTTAATTAACACGCTTTCACATGGCGGTGCATTTCTAAATTAAAATAATAGGTTTAATTTTTTATTCTATTTTTTATTATGTTGATGAACTTCTTTATAATGAGTCTAAGCTAAATTGATGCATTTTAAAATTTGTCCTGGTCTTATATATGTATGAAATACTAGCGACTGGACGTTAAGCAACAACCAGCCAATGAAAACCAATAAGTCCAACTATTAATTTTTAGATAGAATTAAAGTTGATTTTTTTTTTTATTTCATAAAAACATGATTTACAAACCTGACATGCTTGAAGTATATACAACTGTATTCCAAATCGGCAAACATTAAATGCAGTTCGATGTTTAGTAGCGTTCGATCTGTTTTTCTATAATCGAACAACTTGAAAGGGATACATTACCGGGGTAATAGTCAGTTCAGAATTCTTATAAAATTACCAATGATTATTTATGAAATACAACCGTAAGTATCCGTAAAATTGTAAGACCGTTACATTAATGTATAAATGGACTACTGTACTTTTAAATCAATGTAATTACAACACCTGCTCGATGGAGTCATATAAATTCACGAATGAAATAAATCATTGATTTTAGGTTGTTACCTTTTCATCGGCCATTTAATTTACTCTATATGATTGACATTCGTCCGTCCGACTTCCGACTTCCGACACCATTAATATAAGCATAAGGAAAATTGGATAAATTGCCACTTAACCAAATATCTAGAAGAGTTCAAATAAGTAAATATCAGATCGCAATACATTCATTTTGCGGCCTTCAATAATGAGAAAAGCGTCTTCTGACTGGTTGTTGCTGTTTTGTTTTAATATTGTTTCTGTCTATTCGAAATAAATTAAAAAAATGTGGTACAAACTTAAAAATCACACGCTACAATAATATCTTTATTTTTTTCATGATTTTGTAACGTGATTGGATATTCTTTAAATCAATCCTTTGGACTGTTTTAAACAAATGTCAAGACCCCAAACATATGTATTTACCATTGTATATCAAACCAGCATTCAAGTGAAATGTACAGCTTAAGATTAAGTATGATTGCCAATGAGACATCCCTCCACAAGGAACTAAATGACTTAGAAATCAACAATTATAGGTCACCGTACGACCTTCAATAATGAGTAAAGCCCATACCGCGTAGTCAGCATTTATTTCAACTGATCATCTTTATAGGCATTGCTCAGACTTTTGTAAGAACCCTAAATACAGACAAAAAAAAATGTCCCTGGTGACGGTGAAAGGGTTACTGGATACATTGACGGATTTGTGTTCCAAATTTCAGTGGCAAATATAACTTTCATATCAGAACAAGAACCTATAAATATGATAAGAATAGTATTCCGTCATCCTAAGTATACTTAACTCTAAATTGACCAATCAGCTCCCCGTCTTTAAGAAAACTATATATATACAAAAGCTTTATTTCTAAAAAGCAATACAGCTTGTAGGCATATATACAAGTGCCAATGAGACAACTCTCCATTCACGTAACAATTTTAAAAAAGTAAACCATTAAGGTAAAAAAACCGGCCTTCAACAATGAGTTTTGGCTCACACCGAACAACAAGGTATAAGATAATAAAGGGCCTCTACAAAATTACTAGTGTGTAGCCATTTTACATGTACACGAATTAACATTAACGTACGGGCCGGAATAAGTGCAATGCAAGTATTCAATCATACCTGAAATCGGATCCGTTTTGAATTATTCAATCTTTTTATCCTCACAACAATTATCTTAGCGGCATTATGGTCGATTTGTTCAAATAAACTTTAAAGAAGATTCACATTACAATGTTAAACTCATTAACTCTTCCTCATCCAATCAAATTGTTTGAATTTTAGTTGTTCATTTTCACCAATACACTATTTTTCCGTATATACTAAACCTAAACTTGGATAACTACAAGATTTAAATACAAAAGTAGGATGTTAAAATTTTTAAAGTAGCCGAGGGATATTTTGGAATTAGTGGATTAATGTCTCAATTTTCATCAGATAAAGTAATAATGTGATTAGTCCAACCAAACAGTCCTTTGTTATCTTTTTAATTTAGTTTTGATTTTCATTTTCGTTATACTGTTATAGGTGTTACAACCCGTAAACAAAAAACAACATCAATACACAATATTTACTTTTAATTAGTTATTCAAGATTCCCTCAGCTATATGAAGTAAGATTTAAAAATAAGTCAACACGTCCAAAATAGTCAGTTGACCCTTTCACATGTAGGAGTTACTGCCCTTTATAGTCAATTTTTAACCATTTTTCGTAAATCTTAGTTATCTTTTACAAAAATCTTCTCCTCTGAAACTACTGGGCCAAACTTATTATTGGGGTATCTAGTTAAAAAATTGTGTCCAGTGACCCGGCCATCCAACCAAGATGGCCGCCATGGCTAAAAATAGAACATAGGGGTAAAATGCAGTTTTAGGCTTATAACTTTAAAACCAAAGCATTTAGAGCAAATCTGACAGTGGGAGAAATTGTATACCAGATCTATCTGCTCTAAAATTGTCAGATGAATTGGACAACTGATTGTTAGGTTGCTGCCCCTGAATTGGTAATTTTAAGGAAATTTTGCTGTTTTTGGTTATTATCTGGAATACTATTATAGATAGAGATAACCTGTAAACAGCAATAGTGTTCAGAAAAGTAAGATTTACAAATAAGTCAACATGACTGAAATGGTCAATTGACCCCCTAAGGAGTTATTGTCCTTTATAGTCAATTTTAAAGATTTTCATAAAATTTGTAAATTTTTACTAATATTTTCCACTGAAACTACTTGGCCAAGTTCATTATAGATAGAGATAATTATAAGCAGCAAGAATGTTCAGTAAAGTAAGATGTACAAACACATCACCATCACCAAAACACAATTTTGTCATGAATCTATCTGCGTCCTTTGTTTAATATTCACATATACCAAGGTGAGCGACACAGGCTCTTTAGAGCCTCTAGTTCGTATTTGTATTATTTATAGATATTTGTTTAATAGTGTAATAGATGTGCCTTGATGTGCCTAGGTTAATTCCCCTTAATTTGGACATTATCTATTTAGTATTTAAGTTTAATTTGGTTTAAACATACTTAAATACAAGTAAGAATTGCTCATTTAGCTGTTTTAGTATTTACATTAAACATGTTACATACATGTTCAAAATTTCATCAAAAAGTCATACAGATTTTTTATACCCTCTTAAAAATACTGACACGGAAACATCATCATCATCAACATTCACGTTCATCACAGAATTACATGACCTTTCAAACATTTTTTGTTTGTTTTTTTCTCTCTCTTTTTTTTTTTACATCGCGATGACCGTGAGGGCATTCCGATGTATTGTTGCCGACGAGATTTCCACTTACGCAACTTTCGTGTTTGATTGGTAACCGATCTATAAACAGATAATTACGCGGACATTATCGAGTGCAAAATAACATTCATTATCGCTAGTTATAAATTCAATTCTTCAATGCATACTGGTAAAATTAATTTTGTTAAAAACATAAATTAATAATAAGAAAATGTTTAGTTGTTTGTAATATATATACAAGTAAAAATTCATTGATAATATCTATGCATACGTACCGAAAAATTGTGTTAACCCATGCGGAAGAATATCTCAAGAACGTTTTGCGGCAAAAGTTTCTCAAACCGATAAAAAAAATCTCTGAAAATAGCACAAAAAAATAGAGAAATAATATTACTGTATTCCTCAAGTGTTGTAAACTTTAAATCATCTGCTGTTTTGGATAAATAATGTACAAACCGTATTTATATAGTACTTCATTAACTAAATTCAATAAAAAGTAAACTATTAAGGCAGTATCTTTATTATCTATTAAGGCGGTATATATTATTAGTTGATAACTTGAACTAATGGAAATTGATCAGTCCTTTTTAAATGTGTTTTCAATCATCAAATCAAAGAAATATTTGTCATTAAATATATAGTTTTGAATTGAAATTGGTGAATAGCGTTTTGTTTACGATATCAATCAAAAGACTCCAAAGTAATTTAATGACTGGTTGATCTCGTTATAGCATGTATAGAAAACGTTTTTGATATATCATTGGTAAAATTCAATTTTCTATTCCTTTTTTCTGCTCGATATTCTAATTAGTGAATTCACTATTCCTTGAAAAGTGGAAATCCCAGAAGAGTCTGAAATTTTATTTAAAATAATTTATGCATGGAAATTCCTCTTAAAAACCAAAAAAGGCGAAAACTGTGATAAAAAACCTTGAATTTCTATCAGTAGTGTAATTAGAAATTCAAGTTATCTCATTCAGCTTGACTTGTGAAAATCTTTGAAAATTTTATTTGCGGTTGTATGTAAAAACTATATATCAAAATCTAATTCTCAGATTACATATTTGGTTTGTATATCATCAACAAAATTTGTCCATAAAACGGTTCTGTAAGTTTTTCGGCATTTGTTTTGTATAAAAAAGACTTACATCATTGGATGGCTTATATCGTCTGCTGGCTTACATCGTTGGATGGTGTATGTCGTCTGCTGGCTAATATCGTTGGATAACTTATGTCATCTGATGACCTATATAGTAAGATGGTTAATGCCATCCGCTAGCTTACGTCGTTGGCTTATGTCATCTACTGGCTTACATCGTTGGACGAGTTATGTCGTCTGCTGGCTTACATCGTTGGACGAGTTATGTCGTCTGCTGGCTTACATCGTTGAATAGCTTATGTTATCTGATGGCTTACATCGTTGGATGGCTTATATTATCTGCTGGCTTATATCGTTGGATAGCTACGGTCATCTACTGGCTTACATCGTTGGATGGCTTATGTCGTCTGCTGGCTTACATCGTTGGACGATTTATGTCGTCTGCTGGCTTACATCGTTGAATAGCTTATGTTATCTGATGGCTTACATCGTTGGATGTCTTATATCATCTGCTGGCTTATATCGTTGGATAGCTACGGTCGTCTGCTGGCTTACATCGTTGGATGGCTTATGTCGTCTACTGGCCTACGTTGTTGGATGGCTTTTGTCATCTACTGGCTTATATCGTTGGATGTCTAATGTCATCTGCTGGCTTACATCGTTGGATGATGTATGTCGTCTGCTGGCTTACATCGTTAAATAGTTTGTGTTATCTGATAGCTTACATCGTTGGATGGCTTATGTCATCTGCTGGCTTATATCGTTGGATAGCTACGGTCGTCTGCTGGCTTACATCGTTGAATGGCTTATGGCGTCTACTGGCCTACATTGTTGGATGGCTTTTGTCATCTACTGGCTTATATCGTTGGATGTCTAATGTCATTTGCGGGCTTACATCGTTGGATGATGTATGTCGTCTGCTGGCTTACATCGTTAAATAGTTTGTGTTATCTGATAGCTTACATCGTTGGATGGCTTATGTCATCTGCTGGCTTGCATCGTTGGATGGCTTATGTCGTCTTCTGGCTTACGTCGTTGGATGGTTTATGTCATCTGCTGGCTTATATCGTTGATGGTGAATATCGTCTACTGGCTAACATTATTGGATGATGTATGTCGTCTGCTGGCTTATATCGTTGGATGGCTTATGTCGTCTGCTGGCTTACATTGTTGGATGGCTTATGTCGTCTGCTGGCTTACATCGTAGGATGGTGTATGTCGTTTGCTGGCTTACATCTTTGGATGGCTTATGTCATCTACTGGCCTATATCGTTGGATGGCTTATGTCGTCTGCTGGCTTACATCGTTGGATGGCTTATGTCGTCTGCTGGCTCGTCTGCTGGCTTACATCGTTGAATGGCTAATGTGGTTTGTTGGCTTATATCGTCAGACGGCTTATGGCATCTGCTGGCTTACGTTGTTGTATGGTTTATGTCGTTTGGTTGATCATGTCGTGTGATGGCTTATGTCAATTGGTGACTTATATCAAGGGGAAGCTTATGTGGCTAATTGGATAAGTCAAAGGATTGATCATGGTAGTTGATGGCTTTCGTCAATGGATCGATTGTGTTGATTGACGACTTTCGTCAATGGATTGATGGTGTTGGTGGATGGCTTCCGTCTATGGATCGATTGTGTTGGTTGACGGCTTTTGTCAATCGATTGATGGTGTTGGTAGATGGCTTTCGTGAATGGATCGATTGTGTTGATTGACGGCTTTTGTCAATGGATTGATAGTGTTGGTATATGGGTTGCGTGAATGGATTGATGATGGTGGTGGATGGCTTGTGTCAATGGATTGATGATGGTGGTGGATGGCTTGTGTCAATGGATTGATGGTGTTGGTGGATGGCTTGTGTCAATGGATTGATGATGATGGTGGATGGCTTGTGTCAATGGATTGATGGTGTTGGTATATGGGTTGTGTCAATGAATTGGTGGTGTTGGTGGATGGCTTGTGTCAATGGATTGATGATGGTGGTGGATGGCTTGTGTCAATGGATTGATGGTGTTGGTGGATGGCTTGTGTCAATGGATTGATGGTATTGATGGATGGCTTGTGTCAATGGATTGATGGTGTTGGTGGATGGCTTGTGTCAATGGATTGATGATGGTGGTGGATGGCTTGTGTCAATGGATTGATGGTATTGGTGGATGGCTTGTGTCAATGGATTGATGGTGTTGGTGGATGGCTTGTGTCAATGGATTGATGGTGTTGTTGGATGGCTTGTGTCAATGGATTGCTGGTATTAGTTGATGTTATATGTCCAATGAATCAATGGTGTTGGTTGACGGCTTATGTCGTTAATTATATATAAAGTCTATAAATGGCTGTATCATTGACGTTTAGTTTTATCTCCTTTTATTTACTGGCCAATCGGCCCACACTAAATCGCCACTTTCTAAAAATCGCCCCACTCTTGTTTACCAGCTCGACCCACCTATGAAAAGGGTAAAATCGTATTGAACAATCAGTCTGACAACTCGCCATATTTATGAAAAGGTTTAAAATCCCACTGAATAAAGACCTGCCAACTCCCCCCCACTTATGAAAATATCTTGCTTCCTTTAAATAAGTTAATTACTAACTCTGGTTTGCAGTCATTTTGGCGTAGGTGAAAATGTCGTTGGTCGATATGCGAAAGGTCTTGAGTTCGAATCCCAGTAGAGACAATGAATTTTTCTACATAAATTTTGAAAGTGTGTCCCTTCACAATTAATAATTCGAAGTTTTATTGTGGATTAGAAATTTCCGACAAAATGTAACAAAACAAAAGAAAGCATGCAAAACAAAGAAACTCAAGCTGGGGTGACCTGGTATGGAGGTCAATTTTTATAATTCCTATTTAAGTGTTCACAAAAACTGCTTTAAAATAGATATTCACAACTGTATATCAGCAGATGAAAAGACACTTACAGATTGTTAAATGAACGTCTATAAAAATGTTGTTACATAAAATCTGATAGTGAGTAAGGATCTATCTCGCCATAAAAAAATCTATGTATGAGATCTTCTTCGACTTGGCGATGAATATTATCTCTTTGTTTACAGAAATTCTCCTAGATTATCCTAGATCTATTAACAAACATGTACGTTTCGACGATAAAGCGTATCGACAGATAGTAGGTATTCTTATGGGCACTAACTGTGCCCCTTCGGTAGCAGATTTATTCCTGTATTGCTATAAATCCCGGTTTATTACCAAACGCAGTAAAGACACGTCATTGTTACATTTGGTTGATACATTCACCAATACCTCCGTTATCTGGTTTAAGGAATGACTGTAATATTTTTTCTGTCAATGAAGAAAAAACATAAAAAATGCAGTGCACACTGAATAACGCGCGTAGCGGGTTATAAACAGTGTGCAACACATGTTTTATGTTTACTCGAAAAAGACAGAAAAATATTACAGTCATTTCTTATAATTAATTCTAAATTCCGTTTTGAACCGGAGAAAACATTGAAAAAACGTTGATGACGTCACGGTCACATGGATATCATATGGAATACAAACGCTATGTTGGAAAGTGGTGAAAAAACAATGCAACTGGAATAAAGTTCCGGCAAAAACCGAAATATCCGTGTTCGTTCATTTTTTTTTACATAAATAAGGCCGTTAGTGTTCTCGTTTGAATTGTTTTACATTTTCTTCCCGGGGCTTATTATACAAATGCAAGTTTCATCCATAATTGTACAACACGTGTATAGTTTCTTTACATGTACGAAGTGTGAATATCTTAGTTTAAAAGGTAGGGTACACCTCAGCCGTTCCTTTTAGTGGTTCCGTTTTATGAATCAAACAAATCGTTGTATATGAACTTCTGGAAAAAGAAATACTATTGGTTAAGAAAATGTGACTTTCACCTTAAATAAAAAAGTTTTTGTCTGATCATTGACTAGTGTCAAGCTATCCTGCATTCGTCATCCATCAAATGCGTTTTGAAAACTACTTGAGTGACAATTTTCTTTTTTCTTTAAATTATTATAACTATCAAAGTTTTTGACTTTTTTGTTCGAAAACATTTTGGAAAAAGAAAGATTTGTATATCCCATTAACAAAATTACAAATAATAGTTTGCAGGTTTCTAAATAATATTTACGGTTTTGTAATTAGCATTTGCAATTAAAAAAAAAACATGTTATACTTATAAAATTCTCGTTCAAATAAGTGTAATCATTGAGGTGTAAACATATATTACGACCCAGCTCATTTGTTCTACCAGGGGTTATCTCTTCTTCTTTAGTTACGGAATACCATCAACTTTTTGAGGATTACTTGCCGGCGCATGCCTGTATGAGGTCGCTTTAAGTTAATTTCATTTTTTTTTATTACTTTTATTAATTTATGAAATTTACAATTTTTTTAGTTTCAATTTTTACATTTTTTATATATATTTTTTTTATAACTATAAGATAAAAACAATAAGCACATTTAGTTCAGATGAGAGTATGTTTTAAGGAGCACTTCATGAGTGAGTGCATCCTTAAAGTTGTCTGTAGTGGTTTGGTTTGAGATATCGGGTGGTAATTTGTTCCAATCTTTGATTGTTTGGCTGAAAAAAGAAAATTTAAAGGTGTCTTTATTACACTGAAGTTGTCTGTATGTCTGTTGATGGGTAGTTCTTGTTTTAGACTGGCTTTTTATGAGTATATCTTGCGATGGTATTGCAATTTCATTGTTGATGACTTTGTGCAACATTTGGAGTCTGGTTTTTAGTCTGCGTTCTTGTAAGGATTGCCATTTTAGATGCTCTATCATTTCAGATACACTGCTGGTACTGTGATATCTGTTGCAAGTATATCTTGCAGCTCTTCTTTGTACTTGTTCCAACTTATATATGTTTTCTGAGGTGTATGGATCCCAAACTGTACAGCAGTATTCTAATTTTGGTCTAACTATTGTTTGGTATGCTCTTTCCTTAACTAATTTAGAATTTATTTTTAGATTACGTCTGATGAATGCTAATGATTGGTTTGCTTTTGGTTTCTGCGCCGGATCTACAAATAAAATAGCATATTTCTTTACCAAAAGAAGAATAATTTTGGCAATTTTATACAATGCGAACAACATTTTAGTATATTTTCCCATTTTCCTTTTTTTGAAAAAGCAACCAATCCCAAACTATTAAAAGTAGAAAAATCTAATGGCGGTCAATGATTTCCACTACAATGAAGAAATAATTACATTCTTGTTCAACAAAAACAAAAACAAAAGCATATCTATCACTCAAATATTCACATTTGTTACAAAATAACTTATCAAAAGGTAATTGATGTTGCATTATTCAAAAAAATGAGAAGAAATATTTGTATTTTAGGCAACGCGTACAAAATGTAGTATCTTTTCCCTAAAAGTCATCCTATTCTATGAAAAGCAATCAATCCTAATGTTAAAAAAGCAATCAATCCTAATGTTCAAAAAGCAATCAATCCTAATGTTCAAAAAGTAATCAATCCTAATGATCAAAAAGCACTAAAATCATACAGCGGTTTATAATTTGTATTAAAATAAAGAAATAATTGTAATCTTATTTAAGAAAAAAGAAACAAAACTTTATAGGAAAAGACTTTAGACTTATCTTAAGGCCTTTAAAATAACAAATTACAAATTCAATTGTATTACTTTTTATCAAAAGAAGAAATTAAGTAAATCAAATCAATAATGAAAACAACATTTTTAATCATCACAAATAAAGCACGCATCTTTAATTTTATAATATTTTTACTTTCCTCATCTAGTGACATACAATTGCTAAATAGAGTACTTATTTTAAACGACAACATTGTACCTCTCATAATTGGTACACTAATATTCAAAGGGTATCGTTATTCTGCACTTGCTTAATAGATATGTTATTTATTTAGATAAAATTGAAATAAAAGAATATGAAGTAATGCATATGATAAGTGAAAAAATATTTTTATTGCAACTAAGTTGATTACAAATTAACGAATAAATGTGTCTTCGTAGAGGTCCGCGTTCATCGAATATGAATACTGTGGAGTTCGGTTTGCATAAGAATTTTAAATATATACATATCCGTCCAATCCGTGCATAAAATTAGTGAACTGATCGATTGCTAACCGTTGTCACTTGTCACAGTTACTCTCACATAGCTTGTTTTACTTATCTTACGGATTCTATGGGTCATCGATCACCGATCACTCATCAATCAGTCAAACATCCGTCACTGATCAGTCAAGTTCACGTCAAACAGTAACGCCTAAGTTTGTAAGTACTGTAGTGTACGTCCTCTTCAACATCCTTTTTTTTCTTCGAAAAAACACAATACAATTGGCAGCGAGACAATGCAATACTATTTGATATTTTGTATTTTTTGGACCTTTAGATGCAAAAATAGCATCTAAGTTGATAAAGCGTCTGTTTGACCAATGAAGGCATGTTTTGTGTTATTTCTGCCTTTAGTATAAATAAAATTAAACCAAAAATGTAACAAATGTGGACAGACTAACGGACAGACAGACATACGTTTAAACATAATTTTCTTACCTTTCTATAGGTATCGACTACGATCTGACTTTGAAAAATAAGAACTATGTATTTTGTAACCTTTCTTAATTGTCATCACCTACTGTTACAACAGTTCCTTCTTTCCTTGCACTTTTATTGCGTCTTCGCCAGTATATAAGTATATCCCCTCAGCGCTAGTGCGATGACCCGATCAGACGAAATATGATTACTATATTTCTCGTGGGTTTGGGCAGTACGAATATTTAGATAATTCGTCTTAGATTATCAATAGATAACAAACAAACTATATCAATTTAGTTTCATTAGCTAAAAATACCAATTAAAAAGAAGATTAATGATGTTTGTATTACGCAGTCAATACACAGAACCAATTAAAGTAGCTGAACTATTTAAATAATTTTAGAGCCATTTACTCAAAGCAATAATTGACATTATATTGTACGAATTTTTATTGGGATCATAAAACTTTTATTTCAAATTATACCATCATCTCTCAATTAAATGACTTTAATACGATTCAGTGGCTTTGTAGTCATATTCGTTTTTGTGTGTGTTACATTTTAATGTTGTGTTTCTGTTGTGTCGTAGTTCTCCTCTTATGTTTTACGTGTTTCCCTCAGTTTTAGTTTGTAACCCGGATTTTTTTTCCAAATTGATTAATGAACTTTGAACAGCGGTACTACCGCTGCCTTTATTTTGAAGAAATTCACCAATGTCTTCCGCCCGTTTTCATAACTCTATAATAAGGTTAGTGGTAGTTATCCAAGTTCATCAAAGGTCAAGTCAATTATCCCATCACTAAAAAGATATACGAAGATGTGGTTCGAGTGCCATAGTTACCATAGTACAATAACACAATGACCGGATGTATAAGTACAGAGCTACGTCATGTTACAAAGGATTTTAATGTCCTATTGTATGTTTATTTGTGTATTTCTTTGTCCTGAATTTTCTTGCATTTTTTACTGTAGTCCAGTCATGTATTAATGTTGTCATTTTAGTTTTACATAAACATTGCCTTAAAAGCGCGAGGTTTGGCTATTCGCTAAACCAGGTTCTACCCACCATTTTTTCCTTACAATGTCATGTACCAAAGCAGGAAAATGACCATTGTTATATTATAGTTCGTTTCTGTGTGTGAAACATTTTAGTGTTGTGTTTCTGTTGTATCGAAGATCTCCTCTAATATTTGATGTGTTTCCCTCAGTTATAGTTTGTAACCCGGGTTTGCTTTTTACTCAATCAATTTATGATTTTCCAACAGTAATATACTACTGTTTCCTTTATTTAACTAATTTCTAGCTTCTTGTGTATTCTTTAACTTCTTCTGACGTGTTTATGATCATTTGTAGAGGACAAACGATGCAATAACAGAGCTAAGTTTCAGTTCAATCTTTCGTTGTTCTGTTTTAAACATTGTTGAAGGCTTTAACGGTACGATATTCTAAGGGTACACACAATTTTCAATCAAAATCAGAAAGTCTCTATTGAAACGTCACAAAACATCGAAAGATGAGCAACGCTATTTCAAGCATTATCTAAATAATTAAGACAGTGAAACGAAGCTGGTGATTGCCTTATATTTTCAAAAAATTACTGAAATGAAAATAACTGCAGTGTAAGCAAAAACGTTATTTCGGTGTTTTAAACGGGAGTTTTTCGTGCATTCTTCGCATTTCAAGATAATCAAATCAACAAAGTAGTTGTCTCTCTTTAACTGCATATTTAAGTTTTTCAGCGATATAAAAAGTAAACCTGGTTTCAAAGCACTAAACCTCTGACTTGTAAGACAGTTGTAGCAATTTCCATTATATTGAAATAATGCGTGAACAAAATGTCACAAATAGGGGTACAAAAACAGCTAGGACCTACTCATCTGCTCTGGAAGGGGAAGCAGATCCTGGGAAGCTGAAACCACTCTTTTGTCGTTTTGTTTGTTTTGTTCACAATCGACTTTTATAGTCAATTTCTAAATATCAGTCATAATCAAATCTCAAAATCAAAAGCTCAAACACATCAAACGAATTGATAAAAACTGTTATAATCCTGACTTGGTACAGGCATCACCTTGTTTGGAAATTGGTAGATTGAACCTTGTTTTGTAGCGCTAAGCTGACAGTCGCTTAAAATTCCGTTATTTTTACAACGATGCGTGAACAAAACAGACATAATCGTTAAAATAGTCAAAGTATGTGTTATAGCAGTCATCACTGTGTTACAATCTCTAGACAAACAAACACATACAAAAAAACAAAACACAAAAAACAACTATCAAAATAAAAAAAAAATAATTTTCCTCTACCGTTTTGTTTCATTGATGGCAACATCCCTATTCCCCAGTCATAAAAATAACCTAAAAATTAAGACAAATAAACGTATCCGGTGACCTCCTATATTTGCAAATCACTTGATTAAAAATCCATACAGCTGTGCAAGCAAAAATGTTATTTTGCCCCCAAAAAAACAGCAGTTATTCGTGCATTCTTTGCATTTTAAAAATATAATCAATTTACCAGGGTTTTCCCTGGGTTAATTATTTTTTTCGCCACCTATTTCGCCAAAAAACAATATATTTTTCGCTACTTTGTTCTTTTTTCTCCAAGTAACATACATATATTTTTCGTTTAAAAAATTGTTCTACCCCCCTCCCCCTAAATAAGATGAGTTTGCCTCTTTGTTGTCTATGATTATTCTCTAAACTTATCTTAGAGTCTACATTGTCATAAATAAACACTGACCATTTACTTTTGAAAAGAACTTTTTTTTAACTTAAAAGGGGAATATTTTAAACAACTTTTCTAAAAAATAGGGCCACTAACTTTTAATAAAAAAAAAGATGTAAGTCCCGGAATATCACAAGATTCTTGGACATGTCTTGTTTGACCTTATAATACCAGACAGATGTACAAATTTGTGGGAAAGTTTCTTCAAAAGAAAAATATGTGCCCTTTTGTACTAAGAAGTAGTTTTTACAACAAAACAAAACCTTTTATCTCTTAAAATTGACCCCTCATTTAAAGTGTAGTCATTACATTGAAGGGTTACTCTCATTCGAGGGGGTGTTTCTAACCTTTTGCATTGATTTCTTAATAAAAAAAGCAAATAAACTAGATGGATGAAAATCAATCGCTGTATATATTTCTTTCACCAAATTTTTTCGCCACAATTATTATTTTTTCGCACGACCGCCAGCGGAAACCCTGAATTTACACAAAGTAGTTGTCTCTCTTTAACTGCATATTTAGGTTTTTTTCGACATACAATTTTCCGTTACCCTTTTGTGTCATTGATTACCATATCTCTATTCACCAGTCATCTTGGTGGGGAGGGGGCCAAACAGTTTGGTACGTAGTTTTTATTCATTTGCGACAACTAACAGGTAAACACTTAACACAAGTCATGAGCCATAATATAACATGTACATACTGTATTATAGAATTAGAGCTTCCGTCTTATACTGCCTCGTTCTCAACACATTGAGCTGGAAGTAGGATGTTGAGTAGGAAATAAACTCATCATAGATACCAGGATTAGATACCAGGATTAGATACCAGGATTACAGTTTATTATTTTAAATTTTACGGACGCCATCACGAGTTGGTTGACCGTTATGGAATAACCGTTTCACTAATTATATCGGATATGTTCCTTACGTCGTAACTACAATCCCCTTCTCTTTCATGAATGTGACCTACCGAATCAGACTATTTACCGGATTTGTAATCACATAAGCAACACGACGGGTGCCACATGCGGAGCAAGATCTGCTTACCCTTCCGGAGCACCTGAGATCACCCCTAGTTCTTGGTGGGGTTCGTGTTGTTTATTCTTTAGTTTTCTATGTTGTGTCATGTGTACTATTGTGTTTCTGTTTGTCTTTTTCATTTTTAGCCATGGCGTTGTCAGTTTGTTTTAGATTTATGAATTTGACTGTCCCTTTGGTATCTTTCGTCCCTCTTTTAATGTAAAAGTATATATTAAAATCAGAAAGTCTCAAATGAAAAGGCCAGCACAAAATCAAAATAAGCGCAAAAGCATGACATAACAAGCAATAACTTTATAATTTAGACAGGAAAACGAAGTCGGTGACCTTCTATATTTCAAATCACTAAAATGAAAATCAATGTAGCAGTGTAAGCAAAAAAAAACTTAAAGTAAAAGCGTTGTATTTTAACAGCAGTTATTTGTGCATTCTTTTCAATAATCAATTTAAACAAATTAGTTGTTCTTCAACTGCATTATTAAGTTTTTCTTCAATTATAATCCTGGTATAATCCTGGTACTTTTGATAACTATTTCTTCGACTTATCATTTTTCGCTTCTCATTTTGTCCCATTTGAAAAAAAAAAGTTACAGTTCGACGTCAAAGGTACATCTCCATATAAACAAGTCCGTTCTAGCTGAGTAGGATATGTATGCAACATTTCTGATGAACTGTGACCTCAATAAGTGGTATCTTTTCTACATCACATTAATAATAGAATTGAGAATGGAAATTGAGAATGTGTATCAAAAAGACAACAACCCGACCATAGAGCAGAGAACAACCGAAGGCAACCAATGGGTCTTCAATACAGCGAGAAACTTCCGCACCCAGAGGAGTCCTTCAGCTGGCCCCTAAACAAATATGTATACTAGTTCAGTGATAATTTTAGAAAGTCCCTATTTACCTTTCATGTTTTCTTATGGCTGATCCTGGGCTGATTTTTACAGAAGTTATTGGCAGTATTTTCTTAATGACATCAATAAAAATGTAAATGTTCGGGTGCTCTTATAAATAAATGAAACAGTAGTATACCGCTGTTCGCAATTCATAAATCGATTGAGAAAAAAACAAATCCAGGTTACAACTAAAAGTCCTAAAACTGAGGGAAATACACCAAAATATAAGAGAGCAACGACACAAAATAAACACTTAAATGCAACACACATAAAACTGTTATTTATATAGTGTTGGGCACGTGACAAGATTCAGGACCGTAATATGTTCGTTTACAGTTTTCAAAAGGCGCTGCTGCCCCAAAATGAGATAAGGTGTACCAGCAGAATAGTAGGTATTAAGTACAAAATTTAAACGGACTTAATCCCGTCGAATAAATGAATAACTTCACAAAAGAAGTAGATTGTTCTAACCAAGTCTGCGGGTTAGATAACAAATCAAGCTTTGCAAACTCAATTGTAAAACTTATTTGATGAAAAAGGAATGATAATACACAATTGTTTTGCAAAATTTGTGTTTGTTGTCAAGATAAAAACATTATAAAGACTCATTTTATGATTGAGTGGATGTTCAATTTTTTTTTGTATTATATATTGGATTTTAATCCATGCAGATCACAACTTAAAAAAATACGAAAAATACCCAAATATGAACGATCCAGATTTTTGTCAATAACTTCTGTGCAGAAATCTTACAACTTTAAAACTAAGGTAAAGCATGGTCATTACACTACAAACTCCTCAGAGTCTGAATTGACCAGTTTTTGTGCTCGACCAGTAAAATCGAGCACATATTTTACTCGACCTGACTCGACCTTGTCTCGACAGTACTTAACTGTACTGATTTGTACTCGACTTAGGTCTCGACTTAACTTATTAAGTCTGATTGAGTACTTTAAAGACTGAATTTGGTCTCGACCAAGGCTCGACCAGTCTCGACCAATGCTCGACCAGTCTCGACCAATTCTTGAACAGTCTCGACTAGTCTTGACCAGGCTTGATCAGTCTCGACTGTCAGTCTCGACCTGTCTCGACTTTTAAATTTAGTCTTGACTGGTCTCGACATGGTCTGAATTAGTCTCGACATAGTCTGAATTAGTCTTGACCATACAGGGGAATATTTACAATAGAGTTGCTTCCCTTCCCTTAATCAAAATTTATTTTTTTCTATTTCATTGCATTTGAACATAATTACAATCTAAGAAATAACTATGCAAAACATATTCTAGTCAGATTAATATTTGTGAATATTTCAACAATCTATTTATAAAAAGAACATTACAACTTAAATAGTATGATTGATTTAAAATATTTAAGATATTTACTATCATGACTATATTTTTGTATTTGTTTATATAAAAGAGTTGCTTCCCTTCCCTTAATCAAAATTTGATTTTCTATTTCATTGCAATAATCTATTTACAAAAATGACATTACAACTTAAATAGTATGATTGATTTAAAATATCATCTAAAATATTAACTTTCCCTGCCATATTTTTGTATTTGTTATATGAATTTTCTTATAAAAAAAACAGCAATAAAATAAATATTCAAAATGAAAATTATTGTGTTGTGA
Organism: Mytilus edulis; assembly: GCF_963676685.1. Taxonomy (NCBI): domain Eukaryota; kingdom Metazoa; phylum Mollusca; class Bivalvia; order Mytilida; family Mytilidae; genus Mytilus; species Mytilus edulis. The sequence goes on from NC_092356.1 coordinate 5,586,725, forward strand.
TCATTACTTCATGAGTTATAAATGAGATATAAATTTTTATTTCCTTATTTTCCATTAAAGGTCAAATGCCCTGACCATTTACTTAATTTTAATAAGTTGTGAATTTGTCATTTGTTGAAGTAAAAGGTTGTAATTATGAATCCTAATCTGATCCTAACATATCTTTTAACATATATTGTATTTCAATGAAACTACCAACAAAATCTTATATAATGTCCAATTAATTCAACATTGCTGAACATGATGTGATCTCAGTATGACTACACAGCTACTTTTGCATAGGTACTATTTCTGTACCAAAAATATATAGTATTGGATATCTACTTTTCATATTTGGTACTATTTTGTTACTTTAAATTTATTGTAATATTCAGGTACCTGTATTTTACAGTACTTGATGTGTACTTGAAATTTTAGTACTACAGATTTTTGGATACTACCGTTACATTTTCAGCATTTTGAAAGTTTGGCTATTTCTGTCTTAAAGTTTTGATTTTTAAACATGGAATATTGTGATCAGTGTTGGTACATTATTTCTGTACCAAAATATTTAGTACAAACCAAGTACCATTAAATACAGGCGCCTAAATATTACAATAATTATAAAGTAAAGAAAGAGTACTAAATATTAAAAGTAAATTTCCAGTACTACAATTTTTAAGTACAGAAATAGTACCTAAGCAAAAATAGCAGTGTATGCATCTCCATTGGTTAATACATGTATATTCAAAACATCATTTAAATACAAGTATTTTAAATTATATTTATACTCCTAGGAGCATTAATCACCCACTCTGCTTTTATTGCATATATAAAAAAAAGCGAGAAAAATTACATACACAATTGTTTTAGGTCTTATCGAAGGGTCTTGCATGTCCAAAAACCAAAATTGTGTAGACACCTTTCAATGATCCATACTTCTAAGATTGCTTGTAATCACCATCAAAAATGCGCAATAAGAAAGAAGAAGACGAATTCTACAGAGGTTTGAATGTAGACTTCGAAATTCACAATGAAACATTTTGATATATCAACAGACACCAAAGTTTAAACTAGTATAAAAAATTTAAGATACATATATGATATCAGGATATTTTAGCTTTAATTCATGATGCTGCTCTCAAAAAAATTATCTTTGAAATTTTGACAAAACTGACCAATTTAGGTCTGAGAAGACCTTCTAACAAGACTAAACAACAAAGTTACAGCCCTAAGAGACAGAAACCTATTTGCATAGTTTGATTTAATTCTTTTCAGTGGTTTTCATTGAGATCAAAGTATGAAGTTCATAGATAATGTATGGAGGATTCAATGTTGCCATGTCTTTTTTCATACTTTCTGATGAAAAATAGCAAGTGTCATGTACATGTATCATGTTTCCTCTTATGTTCTATTGTAATGTATAATAGCAACATAGCGTGTCGTCAAAAATATATACTCAAAACAATCATTTGGTATTTTTTTCTAGGGTTTTAAGACTCATATCAGGAGGCATAGATTGTTCTCTTCAAAATGACCACAAAAAAAGTACAGGAATAAAAAGCACTGATTATTTATTCAAAACATTATCATGATTAATGTACACATTTTTGCAAATACAGAAAAATGATCCTACATATATATAAACATAACTACATAATACAAGTTAGCAAACATTAAACTTGTGAAATATTTTTGCAGTTTATATAATAAGAGCATGGTATTGTTCATTTCAAAGCTACATGTGTCAATTCAGACTCTGAAGAGTTTGTAGTGTTACCGATTTGGTATCATGAGTGAATGTCAATATGTCGACTTTGGAAGATGTCTTCTAAAAATATCTGAATGAACCGTTAAACAAGAAGTCTTCTGTTTACTAACTGACGAAAAATTCGACATGATTGAGAGTATAATGATTGACACGAGAGAAGGACATGAAACAGATACGCCCAGATTTAGACAATATGTGAAAGGCACAGTTTCAACTTGTAACTTATGCCATTTTTTTTTGGGTATCCTTTGAATTATAAAATTAATACATTTGGTGTAACCATCATTGATGTTTTTAGATAAAGTTTATTGTATTATTGAAACGTTTCAAGTGCATATTTAAAGAAATATATAAATGGTTCAAATACTCATATGGTCTGGCCCGTTAACAACCGAACGAGGAACTAATCATATTATCTGACCATAAGCGTACGGTCGAACCATATGAGTAAACGCATATGGTCATGACAATACGCGTATGGTCCAAATAATCATATGGTCCGGAACATAATTATTAATAATTCATAAATTAACTGATTACAAAACTTTCGAAGTTTTGAAAAACTAAGGCTTTTCTACCTCAGGCATGGATAACCTTAGCTGTATTTGGCAAAACGTTTAGGAATGTTGGTCCTCAATGCTCTTCAATTTCGTACTTTATTTGGGATTCGAGAGTCACTGATGAGTCTTTTGTAGACGAAACGCGCGTCTGGCATAACTACAAAATGTAATCCTTCAAGTTGTATCTATGATATAGTTTATTGATAAGAACATAAACAAACCAAACAATATTATGGTTAATAAGAAAAACAAACTGTTGGTTTTTATATAAAAACTTTAATCTAATTAGAAAATAGAAATGTCAGCATAATCTGTTGAAGGTCGTACGGTGACCCATAGTTGTTAATTTCTGTGTCATTTTGGTGTCTTGTGGAGAGTTGTCTCATTGGAAATCATACCACATCTTCTTTTTTATATCTATATAAATGTATTGTATCGAGGTTTATAATCATCAAAAATATGGTTCGTCATATCCGATTTCATTCAAAAAAGGATAAACAAAATTGCCTTGAATTGGACAGATGTAGAAAGTGAACATGCATTTCTTTGCAGAAATTAATTTCCTGCTTCATGCATCTAACTTGGCAGAATTCTTTTGTTCTATTTGTTGTTTCCATAAAGTATTTGGGGAACTATAGGTGACATGATTACTAAAGCTATCAGTAATGTTTAATTATTTTATATGCAATGAAAAAATTAATGGTATGTAAAAAATATACTGTAGTATTGCATAGGAAAAAACTTTAGTCATCAAAAATATTTCTTAATTTGAGACAAAGTTAAAATCTGCATTTTTTTACTTTAAACTGAATATCAATTGAACAAAGACTAATAAAAGAAAATAATGTTGCAATTATTCTTTGAAGATATCCAGCTAGATTTGGACAAAGAGAGATATAAATGTCAATCATTTCAAATTTCAGATGTGACATTGATTTAGTAATGGATCCACATTTTGTATTATTGCAGATTTTTTATTTGATATAAACTTTATAAGATGACTATCTTTAGTCGTCATTAACATGATAGATTATTCATTCTTATCTCCGAACAATGCTTGATACAATTGATAACTGACCTTTTTACATTTTTCAAGGACATAATGGTCTACTAAAGTTATCTTTCATCTTCTGTTGTTTCCTTACACAAGATACGTATTTCTGTTTTTATTTATTCATTCAGGTATCTACTCCTTTCTATATTCTGCCTGAAATATCGTATATCGGGTTTTTTTCGCGGGTGTAAAATTTCGCGATTTTCATTAAATAAGGTATTCGAAATATTTTGGCGATTATTATTTTGGCAGATTCAAAACTTTTTTCAATTCCTTTGCATGTGCACTTTTAAATTGGCGATTTTGTTCTATCCGCGAAAATAAGCGAAAATGTACAAAAACTGAACGAAATACAAAACAGCAGCAAACGACAACTACTGAATTACTGACTCCTGACGTGGGACAGGCGCCGCACATGTTTGGATAACATGTTAGTATTAGATTTAGGAAATGTTAAACAATTCAAAGTAGAAAAACTAACGGTCTTATCAATGTACAAAAAATGAATAAAAAAACAAAAATGTAACACAGCAACAAACGACTACCACAGAATTACAGCTCCTGGTTTAGAACAGGCACATATTTTGATTGATATTGTAATCTCAGATATAGTATTCTTCTATCCTAAATTCATGTATTTAGTTTTTATGTTAAATTTGTTATTCTCATCGGATTTTGTCTAATGCTTAGTTCGTTTCTGTGTGTGTTACATTTTAATGTTGTGTTGTCATTCTCTTATATTTAATGCGTTTCCCTCAGTTTGGGTTTGTAACCCGGATTTGGTTTTTTTCTATCGATTTATGAGTTTTGAACATCGGTATACTACTGTTGCCTTTATTTATAAGAAATCATTGGTTTGATATTGCTTGCAGTTATAGTGAATACTCCGAGCTCCATATTTTGTATTTTTGGTGTCATGATAGTTATTTTTTGCTGTGTATCTTCTTGTCATTTTCAAAATACCTTTATAGTTAGGTTTTCCATTTTGGCACACGAGGTCCTTCTTCAGCTTGATATTCTGAAATAACTCATCATAGATACCAGGACTAAATTTTGTATATACGCCAGACGCGCATTTCGTCTACAAAAGACTTATCAGTGACGCTCGAATCCAAAAAAGTTTAAAAAAAAAGCCAAATAAAGTACAAAGTTGAAGAGTATTGATATCCAAAATTCCTAAAAGTGTTGCCAAATACAGCTAAGGTAATCTATGTCTGAGGTAGAAAAGCCTAATTATTTCAGAAAATTAAAAATGTTGTAAACAGGTAATTTATAAATATAACAATATCAATGATAATTCATGTCAGCACAAAAAGTGCTGACTACTGGACTTGTGATACTCTCGGGGAAATAAATCTCCACCAGCAGTGGCATCGACCCAGTGGTTGTCAATAAACTCATCATAGATACCAAGACAGGTCTTGCTCGTGATTGAAGATCGAACATTGAATTATTCTAGTTGCGACCATCTTACAGCAGAAAATGTGCCATTTATTCATTCTAGTGGATAGTTGTCACATTGGCAATCATACAAGATCATCTTTTAAAAATCGTTTTGTTTGTTTCTTCATAAGCTTTTTATATAAAAAAAAAAATTCGAACATCGGTATAGTACAGTTACCTTTATTTACTTCAATCATATTTTCAGTTGATCGCCACGCCATATGTACTAAATCATCACTATGGTTACTTTTGAAAATGCTAATTCTAACAAATTTTTATATAAATAAATTGCTACCACAGAGATATGTGTCGCTTATTGGCAGAAAATGAACAAAAAACAGTTTGATGGACCGCGTGATTAATTATAATTCCTGTACTATGACTTAGATGTGCGAGGCAGATTGTTTTAATAGTTTACAAATTTACATTCATTATTGTTCATGTATGTCCTTATTTTTTATTTCATACAAACTGAGAGATTGTTTTCATATTGACATATTCTGATTTACGTCCTATCTTTTAAATTTCTTTGTTTCTCTCATGGGTTTCTCGTTTACCGAAATATTAGAATCATATTCAAAACGGTGTAGCTGTGACCATTGATTGAAGACCTTAAATTATCCCATTGACTGGGGCAGATTGTGTGAACATTTGTCTGTACCGAAGACTGCTCACTACTTACCTATTATAGAATTTAAACTGTGGGGTCACTAAAGGTTCTTCTTAAATATTAAAATGATTCGAAAAATTAATGAGGAATAACTTTATGTTTGATTTATATTATTGATACAAATCAAAATATCGTGTTATTCCTGATTAGGTTTCCTAATTACTTTATTTAGGTGTTAAGAACCTTTTGTGACCCCACAGTTTAAGTGTCTTTAACAAGTAGTGAGCAGCGGTCTTTACAGACAAACGTTCACATAATCTGCCGCAGTCAATGGGATAACTTAAGGCCGTCAATCAATGGCCATAGCTACAATGTTTTGAATATGATTCTATAATACAGAGTCTGTCTTTGGACCCGTATTTGGAAAATGACATACTCCATCGTACGTAAATAGTACCGTGTGTAGATGGAACAAAACATCCACATGAGGTAAATAAAGTCAACTGAACATAAGTGTACCCATTTGTAAATCAGGCCAAGATTACTTGCCTTCCACCTGTACCGCTATCAAACCAATCCTCCCCGTTTCTTGTAGTAATTAAAATATACAAGTCCCTTATTTACTTAAAATTTACTTATAACATACAAATTGACCTCTACGTCGACATGAAACGCATTGGCAATGTACATGTAGTTTGTGTGGACCATCGCACTTCAGCGTTACAAAAATAGCACTTCGGCGTAGCTATCAACAAGATAGCGTAACAATGCCACGATCGCATTTAAGCTTGTTAAAAAAAACCTTCAGCGTCAAACGATCGCACCTCAGCGTGACCATCGCGGTTCATATATGAATAGAAATAGTTGATACCAATTCAATTCAATTCAATTCAATTCAATTCAAATATTTATTGTCATTACACTATACGTTTAAAGTTTATGACACAACATAAAAAACAAACAATATAAATGAAATAATTTATAAACATGATAGTATTAAGTATTTCAAGAATATCTTGTTCTTATGTCAATAACATTTAAGAAAGAAATGATCACGGCTTATTTACCTTTATGTCTTATCTTGGGTTGAGCTAGTTATCAAAGGTACCAGGCATATAGTTTAATACGTCAGATGCGCGTTTCGTCAACATAAGACTCATCAGTGACGCTCAGACCAAAATAGTTAGAAGACAAAACAACACACAGTTGAGGAGCAATGAAGACCCAAAATTCCAATAGGTTGTACCAAATACGGCTAAGGTTATATATGTCTAGGATAAGAAAATTCTTAGTATTTTGCATATTTCATACTTTTGCAAACAGTTCATCTATACCATGCATGTTAATCTATAATATATTTATGTATTATTATCTATCAAAAACACTAATAACTTTTCTTATATCACAATATTTAAGAAAATAAATTTCATCTTCAATTTTATTAAGCTTTTGCATATTCAGCCTTCTCGTGACATTTTAATATATCTTCCCTGTCTTATAATGGTCGTGGTCTAGGTAGTTCAACAAAAGTATCCTCACACCAGAAATCCTAGTCCAAATGCCACAGAAGGGATAAAAAAAACTAAAGGGATTTGCATCACGAAGTCAATTACACGATATTAAGTATTCCAAATCTAATTTTTTTCATATGAACCAATAGTTCAGTGGATGTCATATGAACCAATAGTTCAGTGGATGTCATATGAACTAATAGTTCAGTGGATGTCATATGAACCAATAGTTCAGTGGATGTCAAATGAACTAATAAATCAGTGGATGTCATATGAACCAATAGTTCAGTGGATGTCAAATGAACTAATAGTTCAGTGGATGTCATATGAACCAATAGCTCAGTGGATGTCGTTTGTTTATGTGGTTCATTGTTGTTTCTCGTTTCTCGTTTTTTTGTAAAACCAGGTTCAAGCCACCATTTTCTACATTTGAAAATGCCCGTACCAAGTCAGGAATATGACAGTTGTTGTCAATTCGTTTTAGATGTGTGTTGTCATTTTCCTCGGAGTTCAGTATTTTTGTGATTTTACTTTTTATAGCTTGCTGTTGTGTCAGATACAAATCCGTGCTGAAGGCCGTACTTTAACCTATAAATTTTTACTGTTTCCACCAAAAAATATACTGACCGGCTGAAGCGTTAAACAACGATAAATTAAAGAGGGGCGAAAGATACCAGAGGGACAGACAAACTCATAGATCATAAATAATCTGACAACGCCATGGCTAAAAATGTAAAAAAGACAAACACACAAATAATAGTACACATGACAAATAAAGAAAACTAAAGACTAAACAACACAAACCCCACTACGTCCACTAAAATCAACATATCTAAAAGTGCTGAGAGTTGAGGTACATACCAAAAATTATTAATCAATTGCTATGTCAGTCTTTTAGCTTACCTAATTGTTAAGTATGTTACAATTATGGATTATCTGTTTTGTTATTGTTCTGTGTTTGCTAAATTGCAAATTACCAATGAATATCACACAAATTAAACACTAGTGCGGTTTGCAGGGATGAATTATCTCTAAAAATTATCCATAATTCTTTTTCAGCACTTTCTTATTCCATGCATGTCATTTCTATTTGTTTGAAAACAAACCGAACAGTAAAAGGACAATAATGACAAATGCATAACTGAATTAATGTCCTTGATAAGTCTTGTTGAAATTCACTGGAGAACATGGAGAAAAGAAAAGAATCACACAAAAGTTTCGTTTAACGACGGCATTAAATGTGCGTAGAAGCATTGTCGCTAACATAAGTCCATTCAGATGTATTTCGTAATGGCGTCTCCTTTTTACATCGAAATAATGCCATGAAGAATGATGTCAATATATTCCGCAAGTTTTCGCTCATTATCAAATAAATTACAAAATTAAAAGAAAATCCAACTTGCCAACTTAACAAAATGAACGAGTCATTAATCATTTGGATCATTGGGTCAATTGGAACCCATCCTGATTGATTAATTGTCCTTAAAATGAAAAATGATTCCGAAAGAATGAAAATTACAGATAATAGCACAATGATTAAGGCAGATCGGCGAGTTTTCCCTTTTGCAATCGGGTTTTGATTCCTTGTTATACTTTTCCCATCGGTCCAAAGTTTCCAACAAATAAATGCAGTGCATAAGAATACTCCAAGCACAGCAAAGACAATGACATTATTTATTAATGTATAAAAGCCCTCAGTATAATTGTAGTCTAACAGCTCGTCATAATAACAGGCATCATCCTCTCCTTTAAACAGATATTTGTTGTCAGACTTTACGGTAACCGATGCAAACATGCTAACGACAATAATAAATATTAAACATATGACGGATATTGTTGATTTGTTTCCTACGTTGATCATAGTCCAAAGAAGACACTGTAATGCAACAACCTTTTGAATGTTCAACATAACAGTTAGAAAAACGGATATCATATGAAATCCCACCGAAATGATGGAAAGCGGTAAATAAACAATGCAACTTGAATAAAGTTCCGGCCAAACCCATCCTCCAAAATATCCGTATTCGTCAACTTCCAAGTCGTCATAATGAAATATGTATGCTACAAAATATGGTTTCTGCGATAGAACTGCTGTCAAACCATCGGAAGCGGCGAGTGCTGACAACAAAATAGTCGACGGAGTTCAGTTTTTTGGGCGTAAAAATATAACAATGACAATTGTGTTGACTATAGCAGATTCAGCTGCCAAACCAAATTGTGTGAAGATTATCCAGGCAGATTGGATAATCAAATGACTTTGTTTACATGTATCATTGTTTTCGTGATTTCCGAAAACCTCGTCCATAGTTGCACGAAATGTAAATATTGTATAACTATAACACTAAATATTAAGTTAATAAGTCAGGTACAACTGCGCCTTTCCTCAGTGGTAGTATTTTTATTCGAATCAAACAATTCGTTGAATATAACCACCTGGAAAAAGAAATAATAAAATTGAGAATGGAAATGAGGAATGTTGGTTTATCAATCAAAAATGACATTTTTATAATCTATATATACTATTAAGGAAGTTTGCTAAAACAGTTTAAAAAAAGCTTTCCATAACACTAGCATATATTGATAGGGGATAAACTTAGGAATCAAAAAAGCAAAAACAATATAGAGGTCAATGTGTATTTTTTCGAGATAATAGCCATTGGAATTTTGGTGGGATTTTAATTTTTCTCTTTTGATTTTTCATAGCTTTATCCTTTACAAGTTAAAGTACAAAAACTAGTTAAAAATAAATAAGATTTTATAAGACTTTTACAAATGGCGAGTAATTGTACAGATAAAAGATTTATAAAAAGAAAAATGGGAGTCAATGGGAAATTTTTTTAAAGACATTCAAATGGATAAAACCAGGGGATTTCGAAAATCTGACAAAAATTCCAAAACATGACAAACGAACATCCGTAAATTTGGTATAAATGTATATAGTAATTGCTTTATCTGTGTCATTTTGGTCTCTTGTGGACAGTTGTCTCATTGGCAATCATACCACATCTTCTTTTTTATATTGATTACCGTAGCTTAATTTACTAAACCACAAATACAGGTCCTTAGATGGCTTCTTGTCGTCTACGTTTTGTAAGCAGGCGGACATGTATGTATTTTGTATTCAATTTGTCTTGAATTTACGCAACTGGGCCCAACTCAAACACTCTCACTAACTGTTACAACTTGTATAACTTTATCAATCTCACACCACTAAAAGAAAAAAAAAATGTAACAAACTCAAATAAATGGGATCAATCATTAGATTGTTTTCTTCGTATCTTAGCATGCTTAGTAAGTTCCATCTTTTGCTATCAGTAAATTGAAAGCAAACGCAATACTATTATTATAATATATACAGTCCGCCAAAAGTTAAGCACCACCGAAATATAACTGGCAATATTTTTTTAACTATTGCGAAAAAAATATTAATCTTTGGTGTTATGAATTACCTTTAACATACACTAAGAAAATCAATTACGACCAAAAAGATTGAACTCCGATAAACCAGTCAAGCAACCTCTTATCAAATGTCATCTGCGCGTTTACAAATACACAGTTTCTCCAGGTGGTCGTGTAAGTGTTCGTACATTGGTCAGTCGACTTCTCAGAGGCAACTGAAGAGCAAGTCTTGGTGTATAGAGACCTGTACTTACAGGAAGGCACTCCACCGTCAGGTTTTAATGGGATAATGAATATCTATGCTTGAACATAAGAAGCTGACAAAACACTCATTGTTCAGATGGTAGTCAGTTTCTTTTACTGCCAGTAGACGCCAAAATACGAATTTCGCGGGGAAACAAAACGGCCTATGACCAAAAACAATGTTTGCACAAGGACTGCATTCAGTGCTGGTGGTGTTCCAGTACGGGGTTGCTTCTTATACCGTTATAAGCTGGGTATGCATGTTCTGCAGGGTAGCATAAACGGACAGACAAACAGAGATTTGTAGCCTTAAAACATTTTAGTCCCTCATTTTAATAATCCCCCACTTGCGTCTCATTGCCAAGACTCTTGTACATGGACGACAACGCTAGAACACACAGAGCAAGGATTTTAACCGAGTCCAAAGAGCAAAAAGCCATTTTCACTATTTTTTAGCCTTCCATGTCCCCATACATAAACCCTATCAAACATTTCTGAGATACCATTGGCGGAAATCTCAATCACAGAGATCCACCTTCACAATATTTTGTCGATTTAAAAGTGGTATTTGTTGTTTAATGCAACAGATTTCCTAAACTAAAGCTTGAAGGCTTATTCCGAGAATGAAACGTCGTGTTTTGAAACTCTACCGGAAGTGAGGTTGTTATGCATGCTGTTGACTCAAATGTTGTCATTAAAATTGCCAAACATACCAAAGCTTATGTGTAGAAAGTTTTAATAATATTGGGTGATCATTTTTTGTAGAAAAATAAAATCAAAGTGAAACTTAAATTCTGTTTCTGAATTCAGTAATTTACACTATTTCTATGAATGGAAAACCTACATGCATAGAACCTTCATAAGTGACTAAAACTACATTGCTGGTTTGTTTATGGTATACATTAGCAAAATTGCTATATGATTGTTTTATTTTTTTCGTGGAATAATTGATTTTTTAAATTTGAAAAAAAATCTGTGCAATAAAAACAGGTGGTGCTTAACTTTTGGCGGACTGTATATATATACACTTTCATGAATCAACAATCAGTTGATTCCTGTATCTTGGCATTGCACAAGGGCATTTTTCTCTGACTGTTGATGACGTAGTTACTCTAAATCCATTGCATGTTGGATGGCTACTGATTGATAATTAGTCTAAGAAGCATGCATGTTTTTTGTTGTGTTGTTATTGGCTTTGAACTAGCTCAGTAGCTGTGAATACTCTCAGATCTGTCTTTTTATTGTTAAGATGTACAAGAACCTGGTTATGTCCACTCTATGTTTTGGTTATATGTATTGTATCAGTAACTGTGAATACTCTCAGATCTGTCTTTTTATTGTTAAGATGTACAAGAACCTGGTTATGTCCACTCTATGTTTTGGTTATATGTATTGTATCAGTAGCTGTGAATACTCTCAGATCTGTCTTTTTATTGTTGGGATGTACAAGAACCTGGTTATGTCCACTCTATGTTTTGGTTTTATGTATTGTATCAGTAGCTGTGAATACTCTCAGATCTGTCTTTTTATTGTTAAGATGTACAAGAACCTGGTTATGTCCACTCTATGTTTTAGTTATATGTATTGTATCAGTAGCTGTGAATTCTCTCAGATCTGTCTTTTTATTGTTGGGATGTACAAGAACCTGGTTATGTCCACTCTATGTTTTGGTTATATGTATTGTATCAGTAGCTGTGAATACTCTCAGATCTGTCTTTTTATTGTTAAGATATACAAGAACCTGGTTATGTCCACTCTATGTTTTGGTTATATGTATTGTATCAGTAACTGTGAATACTCTCAGATCTGTCTTTTTATTGTTAAGATATACAAGAACCTGGTTATGTCCACTCTATGTTTTGGTTATATGTATTGTATCAGTAGCTGTGAATTCTCTCAGATCTGTCTTTTTATTGTTGGGTGAACTAGCTGTCAGTAGCTGTGAATACTCTCAGATCTGTCTTTTTATTGTTGGGTGAACTAGCTGTCAGTAGCTGTGAATACTCTCAGATCTGTCTTTTTATTGTTGGGATGTATAAGAACCTGGTTATGTCCACTCTATGTTTTGGTTATATGTATTGTATCAGTAACTGTGAATTCTCTCAGATCTGTCTTTTTATTGTTAAGATGTACAAGAACCTGGTTATGTCCACTCTATGTTTTGGTTTTATGTATTGTATCAGTAGCTGTGAATACTCTCAGATCTGTCTTTTTATTGTTAAGATATACAAGAACCTGGTTATGTCCACTCTATGTTTTGGTTATATGTATTGTATTAGTAGCTGTGAATTCTCTCAGATCTGTCTTTTTATTGTTAAGATATACAAGAACCTGGTTATGTCCACTCTATGTTTTGGTTATATGTATTGTATCAGTAGCTGTGAATTCTCTCAGATCTGTCTTTTTATTGTTGGGTGAACTAGCTGTCAGTAGCTGTGAATACTCTCAGATCTGTCTTTTTATTGTTGGGTGAACTAGCTGTCAGTAGCTGTGAATACTCTCAGATCTGTCTTTTTATTGTTGGGATGTACAAGAACCTGGTTATGTCCACTCTATGTTTTGGTTATATGTATTGTGTCAGTAACTGTGAATTCTCTCAGATCTGTCTTTTTATTGTTGGGTGAACTAGCTGTCAGTAGCTGTGAATACTCTCAGATCTGTCTTTTTATTGTTAAGATGTACAAGAACCTGGTTATGTCCACTCTATGTTTTGGTTATATGTATTGTATCAGTAACTGTGAATACTCTCAGATCTGTCTTTTTATTGTTGGGTGAACTAGCTGTCAGTAGCTGTGAATACTCTCAGATCTGTCTTTTTATTGTTGGGTGAACTAGCTGTCAGTAGCTGTGAATACTCTCAGATCTGTCTTTTTATTGTTAAGATGTACAAGAACCTGGTTATGTCCACTCTATGTTTTAGTTATATGTATTGTATCCATCTGATGAGTTAAAGACCAAACAGCCTATTGTTTATGCGCATCATCTAGCGCAACTTGGTAGTGACATAAAAGCTCTATGACGTTGTTTCTAGCAATGAAAAAACGTCAAATTATAACGTCCTATTTCGCGTTTTTCACGGATTCCAACATGGTGTACGCTTAAAAATACGTCTCCCAAGTAAAGAGGAATTAAGCGTCGAGCTGATATCTTGTGGAAATTTAACACAAATGGACACAAAAGATACTACACTATACTTAACCTTCGTTCTAATAAAAACAATAAAATATAACTTTTGATCTCTACTTTTTTGCGGCGATCTGCATTTCATTTTTTTTATTCTTTCATTTTGTCTTTTATTTGCGCCGATTGTGTACAGGTTACCGGAGTTATTTTTATGTCCAATTTATGTTTTCTGGTCTGTGCGGCCGTTCGTTCGTTCGTTCGTTCGTCCGTCTGTCCTGCTTCAGGTTAAAGTTTTTGGTCAAGGTAGTTTTTGATGAAGTTGAAGTCTTATCAACTTAAAACTTTTAAAATACACATGTTTCCTATGATTTGATCCTTCAAATTTTAATGTCAATTTAAAAAAAAAAATTAAAATTGAGTATTCAGAAGGTCAGGCCGATAAAAAATTATTCCTAGAAGTTTTGACATACTGGCAACGTATGCATGTAACTAATGTCTGGATGATTCTCGTAGAATAATGTCCGATCTTGAAGTTAAAATTTATTTATACTGCTTATTTGACAAAATCTTATAATTATGACAAAGGGTCATTGTCGTTTGTCATTTGTTTCATTTCAATTTGTCTTAAGAAGAAATGATAAACATTTCGCCTGATCTCACTGAAGCTTACAGCTAATTTCCTACTGTATGTAGATCATCACTTTAGTTAGTTGCTTGCTTTGTTGGTATATTTTGTTAATGTTCAATTGCATTAATATATATACAGGTTAACATACCTATATATGAAGATGTCAATCTTAATTACAAAGCTTGAATAAACATTTATACAAACAAAGCAAGGAAGCTAACCAAAGTTTTACCCTACATGCAGTAGGAAATTAGCTGTTAGGCAAAACATATGAAATAGTTGTAAATTTAACTTATGACAAAAACAATTGCTCCAAGAATAATATCCAACATAAAATCTCTCCCTTTCATTTATCTAAAACTATGACTGGAAAGATTGAAAACAAATTTCGATTTTCAATTCCGGCAACAACCTTGTCTTTTTTTTAAATTTACAAAATTAGTAATTTAGATTTATAATATTTTATCCTGTTGGATCTAACTTTGTAGTTTTCAACAGAAAATGATTTCTAAATTAATTTTTGAATTAAAAACTTTTTGTATTTTATATTTACTGTCTCGTTTTTTTCAAAACATCGTCATGTGAGGTAGTTATAACAGGGATTGTATTTCATTATAGATGTATAACGTTTTAAAATCAAAAACTTTAATTTATATGTTATACCTATAATTTTGATTTCCCTATATCTTAAATATTCAGAAATAATGACTTCACAAACTAGATGGAATAATTTCTATACGTTC
Organism: Mytilus edulis; assembly: GCF_963676685.1. Taxonomy (NCBI): domain Eukaryota; kingdom Metazoa; phylum Mollusca; class Bivalvia; order Mytilida; family Mytilidae; genus Mytilus; species Mytilus edulis. The sequence continues at coordinate 5,601,789 of NC_092356.1, forward strand.
GTCTTAGTCGGGAAATATAATGGCATAAAGAAGTCCGTCCATGCTTTTGTGTGTCTGTCTGTCAACAGTAGCAAATGAGTTCGTTACGGCAAACTTCTGAAATTGACGCGAACAAAAACACACACATATAGTCTGATATAGTCAAATACTCTGTAGTTAGCCAGTGCCATCTTTCATTTATTTTCAATAATTTTGCTAATGAGGGACAGAGGACAAAAACAGACTTTCCTAACAAAAGCGGCGAGAAAGGTTATTTCAAACAATTTTCCATTCCGACGGATGGGGTTTCTGAAGGTAAATATTGTGCGGCAACAACATCATAACATCTAATACTGACACATGCATTTAATCTCTTGTATTACCTGATGATTAAGTAGGTAAATAGAGTTGTTATTCTTGGAAATTTAAATGTGGGTTTCAAACGTCCAATTTGCGATTTTTTTTCAAAAAGTGCCCCAGCAAGGGAAGTTTGTACTATGACGTCAGATGCGATGTTCTGAAGAAAGACAACTCTTTTCTTCAAAACGAACAAGAAAAAAACATGAAAATTGCTCATAACTTTTTTGAAAGGTCGGTGACATACACTTTTTTTGGCTTTATTTTGAAGAGTACACGTGGCACTTTCCTTCTTGAAATTATTATAAAGAAATCACTAGTAGATATTTTTTGATACTGGAAACATTTTTCATTTTTACGTTTTATTTTTGGCGGGAATGAAATAAATCATATTTTTAAAGATCAAAACCATATGAGGCTTAAACTTTTGAACATGTATTTGATAGATAAACATCTACTGTTTAACGTGAAACAAGAATTATGCTTGTAGGCTTGATATAAAGGATTTTTTGAGAGTTTAGATAACCAGCAAATATTATGCTAAAATTCGGGAAAACACGAAACTGAGGTTGCTATAGTGACAAAACTAAGTCGGTGACCCTCAATTTTTTTCATCATATTTTGTTCCTCAAGTCATGAATTACCTTTACACAAAATTTTAAGGAAAAATCACTGGTAGAAATGAGTAGGCTGTTTGGTCTTTAAGTCTTTGTCAACAGATTTTTATAGTTCGTTCTTATGTTGTTCTTTTGTATATGTTTAGTTTGTCAAACTCTTTGTCTGAGTCCTCCTTACCGCTTAACTAATTGATTTAAAAAATTACCACTTTACCAACTAATTTGAGAGATATTTCCTTATCGCTCTACGAGTTCAACTTATGGCTCTACTAATTGATTAGAAAGAGTTCTCCTTATCGCCCTTCAAACTTATTTAAAGGTGTACTCCTGACCTCTATTAATGATTTAACGTGAACAAAACCTACGGTCAAGATCTGATAGAATAATTTATCTTTGAGTATGGTGTTTAAGTTAATGCTAAAGTATACTCATCTGGACACCAAGGAATGCAGATGAACTGATTCAGGAAAATTGGAACACAGTTCAGGTACACACATTTACTATTCAGAACGTACAGATGGTAGACACCAGGAAGAGAACCTATAATATTGAGTAAGAGAGCAAGCAAGTCTGCTGTAGAATGGATAGCAGATAGAACCTATAATATTGAGTAAGAGAGCAAGCAAGTCTGCTGTAGAATGGATAGGAATAGAACCTATAATATTGAGTAAGAGAGCAAGCAAGTCTGTTGTAGAATGGACAGGAATAGAACCTATAATATTGAGTAAGAGAGCAAGCAAGTCTGTTGTAGAATGGACAGGAATATAACCTATAATATTGAGTAAGAGAGCAAGCAAGTCTGCTGTAGAATGGATAGGAATAGAACCTATAATATTGAGTAAGAGAGCAAGCAAGTCTGTTGTAGAATGGACAGGAATAGAACCTATAATATTGAGTAAGAGAGCAAGCAAGTCTGTTGTAGAATGGACAGGAATAGAACCTATAATATTGAGTAAGAGAGCAAGCAAGTCTGTTGTAGAATGGACAGGAATATAACCTATAATATTGAGTAAGAGAGCAAGCAAGTCTGTTGTAGAATGGATAGGAATAGAACCTATAATATTGAGTAAGAGAGCAAGCAAGTCTGTTGTAGAATGGACAGGAATAGAACCTATAATATTGAGTAAGAGAGCAAGCAAGTCTGCTGTAGAATGGATAGGAATAGAACCTATAATATTGAGTAAGAGAGCAAGCAAGTCTGCTGTAGAATGGATAGCAGTAAATAAAAGAATAATACAAAGTAAACATAGATACCAGGACTAAATTTTGTAATTACCCCAGACGCGCGTTTCGTCTACAAAAGACTCATCAGTGACGCGCGAATCCAAAAAAGTAAAAAAAAAAAAGCCAAATAAAGTACAAAGTTGAAGAGCATTGAGATCCAAAATTTCTAAAAGTGTTGCCAAATACAGCTAAGGTAATATATGCCTGAGGTAGAAAAGCATTATTATTTCAAAACATTTCAAAATTTTGTAAACAGTTAATTCTAAATATAACAATATGAATGATAATTCATGTCAGCATAAAAAGTGCTGACTACTGGGCTTGTGATACCCTCGGGTTAATAAATCTCCACCAGCAGTGGCATCGAGCTAGTGATTGTAAGTAAACTCATCATAGATACCAGGACTTAATTTTGTAATTACGCCAGACGCGCGTTTCGTCTACAAAAGACTCATCAGTGACACACGCATTAAGACCAATTATGGGCATATACTGTCATCTAATGGTATGCCCCAACAAATGACTACATAGATAATGAAAAACAGAATTTTTATGATAAATTAAATCAGATGATTATGGACACACCAAAGAACGCTGTAGTGACCATCATTGAAGATTTTAATACAAAAGTAGGTTCAACTAGCACAGGTTCAGAAGAAATGATGGGAAACATGAACTTGGAGATATTAACAACAATGGTGAAAGATAAATGGTAGTCATCATTATTAGACGTGAAAGTACAAAGAGGTGCACATGTATACAGCGATCATCACATAGCCATAGGAAAGATCAGTCTGATATTAAGGAAAAACAATAACAAAACACCAAGCAAGTTCATAGACTTTAAAAACTTCACAAACCTGAAATAAACCAAAAATTCGATATAAAACCGAGGAAAAGATTCGAGGTATTACAACTTGAAAAAAATGAGATTGACATTGTCATTTCGGGGTCTCTTATAGCTGACTATACCGTATGAGCTTTGTTCATTGTTGAAAGCCGTACGGTGACTTATAGTTGTTAATTTATGTGTCATTTTGTTGAATAATAGTAAAGAAAAAAGAGTGAAAAAGAATGCAAAGTCACACAACGAGGACATAGATAAGATAACGCTGAAAAAGCATCGTAAGTTAGAGATATTAGAAAGTTATACAACATCACACAACAACTTAGTGGCAGTGTAAATGTCACCAGTATTAACATTAAAGATAAAGATGGGCAGACTATATTTAAATTTGAGAAACAACTGGAAAGATGGAGAGAGCGTTTTGAACAGGTGTTTAGTAGACCTGAACCAGAAATCTCAATTGACAGGTCGGCGGAAGCTCCTACACCAATAGAAATAGAAATGGTACCCATTACAGATGACGAGATCAAAGCAGTCATTATGAAACTTAAACACAACAAGGCTCCTGGGGCAGATTGCATACCAGCAGAAGTTATAAAAGCAGACATAAATGTACATTTCCAACGTGATTTACTAAATGAAGTATGGAAAAAAGAAGTATTTCCTACTCAGTGGAAAGGTGCTATCATCATAAAACTACAAAAGAAAGGTAACCTTACAGATAGTAACAACTGGCGTGGAATGACTTTACTATCAGTGCCTGGTAAGATACTTTGTAGAATATTTCTAGAGCAAATCAAAGACAACATCGATTCTATTCTACGAGAAGAACAAAGTGGATTTAGAACAAACCGTGAATGTATAGAAAAGATTCTTATACTGAGAAATATTATAGAGCAGGTTCTAGAATGGGGTTCATCTATATATATAAATTATGTGAACTTAGAAAAAGCATTTGATAGCGTCCATAGAGAATCACTTTGGTACATCATGAGTATGTATGGAATTCCACAGAAAAAAATTTAACATCATTATAGAAATGCATGATGGGTTTTGGTGTGCAGTCAGACATGATGGCAAACTATTAGAATTCTTTAATAACATCTGGAGTAAAATAGGGATGAATATCTCCTTTTGTCTTTAAATTTGAGACAATTGCTGGGCGATGAACAAGGCAACAACTAAAAATCATGGTAAAGAGTGGGGACTAACATTTTCGGAGGACATGGACTTTGCTGATTATATCAGCCCCTTTTATCATGCACATGAACACATGCAGAAAAAGACAGATAACGTTACTTCAGAGGCAGCGAAAGTAGGACTGAAGTTAAAAGCAAAAACAAAATTAGGTGGTAAAGATAGCTACAAAGAACAAAAACGCTATAACAGTGCACGGACAAAAACTGCAACAATTAAATGCATTCAACTATCTTGGTAGTAGAGTCAATTAGAAGGAAATGTCGAAGAAGAAGTCAACATCCGTATTGACAAAGGAGCGGCTGCATACAAAAACACGATGAACATATGAAAAACAATAACATGTCTAGAAAGACAAAGATTAGATTGTATGTGATCAATGTTCGATTAGTTCTGCTGTATGGTTCAGAATCATGGAAAAAAAGTAACAAATTCGAAAATCGTGTTAGAGGATTCGAAGGACGCTGTTTGAGACGAATTGTTAACTTCAGATGGCCAAATGTAATTTCAAACAGTAAACGATGTGATGAATATTATAGTAAATGAGATCATGAGATGGCGGTGAAAATATATTGGGCACAATTGTGAATAGATAAAGACTTGCATTTGAGAAAGATGCTGACATTGACACCTCATGGGACAAAAAAGCTTGGAAAATCAAAATGCACACGAAGAAGAGATAAAGCAGCAGGGATAAAAACACATAATTACATGTATACCTGGAATCAGATATAGAAAATCGTAAAAGAAAGATCGGGTTGGGGGTCCCTGATTGATGCCATGTGTTTTAGAACATAAAGAGGATTAAGTAAGTAAGTCGGCAAACCGATCAACTGAAAAAAAACTTTCAGTAGTAAAACAATTAACTACACATGATCTACCAAATCACATGTTCCATCCTATTATCTTTTAAAGTTTCATGGCAAGACAATGCACCAAAATCTATTAGTAAAATATACAGAGATTCCTTTTACTACATTTTTGCCAAAAATGTTGGCTCACAAACTATTATATTAGTCTCAGTGTGCTTACGTTGGCTGAGTAATACTAATTAGTAATAAAAGACTTATCACGGGCTTGCTTTGAACACACAATTCACAAACGATCAAATGAAACTCTTTCTATCCCCGCTTTTACCATAGCGTCATTTGGCCTTCATAGAAGAGTTGCTATATTGGCATTTAGTGCCTAAATGTTTTTTCATGATAAGATGGCGTCGGTTTGCATTTCGGGGGATAGTTTTCACATTTGTAATATGTTCTTGAATGTTCTCTTTTACACTATAGCGTCATTTGGTATCTGGTGGAATGTTTTCATAATGTGCTTAAATTCCTCCTGCTCATCATAGCGTTATTTTGTCTCTGGCGATGATCTATCATATTGGCATTCCGTGCTTAAATGTTCTCCTTTACACCATAGCGTTATTTTGTCTCTGGCGATGATTTACCATATTGACATTCCGTGCTTAAATGTTCTCCTTTACACCATAGCGTTATTTTTGTATTTAGTGGAGGGTTATCATATTGGCGTTTATACATTTTACTAGATATTCTATTTTTATAATTCATAATCATTTATTGTACTCGTAATATTTTTTTTTCTGAAAATATGCAGATACTTGTACCTTACGAGGACTAAATAAAAGAGGGAGCGTGTCAAAATGTCGAAATACTCGGAATAAACATTGATTCGACTTCGCCAAGAACTTGTCAAAAAACCTTTGGTCGGTGCCTGAAAAATGTTTGGAGGAGCTTTGCTAATTGTGAAAGGAGAAATTCTGTGTATGAAATTATATATGTTAAAAAAGTTGTCTCATTGACAATCATACCACATCTGCCTTTTTATATATGTATTTTTTCGACATATATAATGTTCATTTCCCCCCTCTCTTATTTTTTTCTTTTGTAGATATGCATTTCCTTTTTTCTCTTTTGTTGGTTTTCTTTGTCAGCTGACTGTTAAACACAATTATCTTACTATAACGCCTGCGTCTTTACTATACGATAATTTTTTGTATCCAACGCAGAACACGTTCAAACATAAAATGAAAATTGATAGGAAAAAGCAACACAATATATGTTCGTGTACCAGCCTAGGCTATATTTGCGTTAAATATTCATGTTTTTATCATATCAATGAAATATTGAAAAATGTCTAAGAACTAAAACCAATAAATATTATTATCAAGACAAATACAAAATCAAATAAATATACTCATCATTTTAGATACTAGGATTAAATTCTGTATATACGCCAGACGCCCGTTTCGTCTACAAAAGATTCATCAGTGACTCTCGAATCCAAAGAGGTTAAAAATACCAAATAAAGTACAAAGTTGAAGAGCATTTAGGACCAAAGTTCCTAAAATTGTAGCCAAATACAGCTAAATTAAAAGATACATTTCAGATATCAGATGACAAGAGTAAGTTCTTATCAAGTGCCTAGAAAAAAAGATCTGAATTCTCACTTCCTCCAAGAGTGGGACTGCAACCTGTATTTGATTGTATTCCCTTCTAATTCCAAGAGTGGGACTGTAACCTCTATTTTACTGTACTCCCTTCTATCTCCAAGAATGGGACTGAAAACTCTATTTGCCTGTACTCCCTTCTACCTCCAAGAGTGGGACTGTAAGTTGTATTTTACTGTACTCCCTTCTACCTCCACGCGTGGGACTGAAACCTGTATTTTACTGTACTCCCTTCTATCTCCAAGAGTGGGACTGGAACCTGTATTTTACTATACTCCCTTCTACCTCCAAGTGTGGGACTGAAACCTGTGTTTACTGTACTTCCTTCTACCTCCAAGAGTGGGAATGTTACCTGTATTTCACTGTACTTTCTTCTATCTCCAAGAGTGGGACTGTAACTTGTATTTTACTGTACTCCCTTCTATCTCCAAGAGTGGGACTGGAACCTGTTTTTTACTGTACTCCTTTCTACCTCTAAGAGTGTGACTGTGACCTGTATTTTACTGTACCTCTTTCTATCTCCAAAAGATGGACTGGAACCTGTATTTTACTGTACTCCTTTCTATCTCCAAAAGATGGACTGAAACCTGTATTTTACTGTACTCCTTTCTATCTCCAAGAGTGGGACTGGGACTGGAACCTGTATTTTACTGTACTCCCTTCTATCTCCAAGAGTTGGACTGGAACCTGTATTTTACTGTACTCCCTTCTTCCTTGCAGAGTGGGGCTGGAACTTGTATTTTACTGTACTTCCTTCTACCTCCAATGGTGAGACTGTAACCTGTATATTATTGCACTCCCTTCTACCTCCAAGCGTGGGACTGAAACCTGTATTTACTGTACTCCCTTCGATCTCCAAGAGTGGGACTGTAACTTGTATTTTACTGTACTCCCTTCTATCTCCAAGAGTGGGACTAGAACCCCTATTTTACTGTACTCCCTTCCATCTCTATCAGTAGGACTGGAACCTGTATTTTACTGTACTCCCTTCTATCTCCAAGAGTTGAACTGGGATCTGTATTTTACTGTACCCCCTTCTTCCTTCAAGAGTGGGGCTGGCACTTGTATTTTCCTGTACTCCCTTCTACCTCCAAGAGTGGGACTGTAACTTGTATATTACTGTACTCCCTCCTACCTGACTAGTATGGGCCTGAAACCTGTATTTACTGTACTCCCTTCGATCTCCAAGAGTGGGACTGTAACCTGTATTTACTGTACTCCCTTCTATCTCTGAGAGTGGGACTGAAACCTGTATTTTACTGTACTCCCTGCTATCTCCAAGAGTGGGACTGTAACCTGTATTTTTCTCTACTTCCTTCTATCTCCAAGAGTGGGACTGGAACCTGTATTTTTCTGTACTCCCATCTATCGCCAAGGGTGGGACTGGAACCTGTATTTTTCTCTATTCCCTTCTACCTCCAAGAGTGGGACTGGAACTTGTATTTTTCACTACTCCCTTCTATCTCCAAGAGTCGGACTGGAACCTGTATTTTTCTGTAATCCCTTCTATCTCCAAGAATGGGACTGTAACCTGTATTTTTCTCTATTCCCTTCTACCTCCAAGAGTGGGACTGGAACCTATATTTTTGTCTACTCCCTTCTATCTCCAAGAGTCGGACTGGAACCTGTATTTTTCTGTACTCCCTTCTATCTCCAAGAGTGGGACTGAAATCTGTATTTACTGTACTCCCTTCGATCTCCAAGATTTGGACTGGAACCTGTATTTTACTATACTCCCTCATATCTCAGAGAGTGGGACTAGAACCTCTATTTTACTTTACTCCCTTCTACTTCCAAGAGTGGGACTGTGACCTGTATTTTACTGTACTCCTTTCTATCTCCAAAAGTGGGACTCGAACCTGTATTTTACTGTACTCCCTTCTATCTCCAAGAGTTGGACTTCAACCTGTATTTTACTGTACTCCCTTCTTCCTTGCAGAGTTGGGCTGGAACTTGTAATTTACTGTACTCCCTTCTAACTCCAATAATGAGACTGTAACCTGTATATTATTGTACTCCCTTCTACCTCCAAGTGTGGGACTGAAACCTGTATTTTCTGTACTCCCTTCTACCTCCAAGAGTGGGACTGTAACTTGTATATTACTGTACTCCCTCCTACCTTACAAGTATGGGCCTGAAACCTGTATTTACTGTACTCCCTTCGATCTCCAAGAGTGGGACTGTAACCTGTATTTACTGTACTCCCTTTTATCTCCCAGAGTGGGACTGTAACCTGTATTTTTCTTTACTCCCATCTATCTCCAAGAGTGGGACTGGAACCTGTATTTTTCTCTACTCCCTTCTCTCTCTCCAAGAGTGGGACTGGAACCTGTATTTTACTGTCTCCCTTCTACCTCCAAGAGTGGGACTGGAACCTGTATTTTGTTCTACTCCCTTCTATCTCCAAGAGTGGGACTGGAACCTGTATTTTTCTCTACTTCTATCTCCAAGAGTGGGATTGGATCCTGTATTTTGCTCTAACTCTCTTCTACAACAGACGCCTAACCCCCTCCTCCGAATAAAGATGATGCATATGAATATTGACCAGAAACTTGTTTATATAAAAAAAGATTTGGTATGATTGTCAATGAAACAACTATCCACAAGGACCACATGACACAGAAATTAACAGCTATAAGTCGCCATGGTTTAATTCGTTTGAATGACACAAAATATTATTAAATATATTAAAAAAAGAATATTGCAGTTCTGTCATTTAAGACTAAAATGCAATTATTACGTTTGCGGTACTGAGAAAAATCCCCGCTTCATTCATATTAAAACATCCGAAATGCGAGTCTAAATTAATGCGATTACAACCCTCTCGTACTTCTCGCAATAATAAAAACATTGCAATAGTTAAACATCAGAGTGAAGGTTACTTGCTGAAATACATGCTTCTCATCCGATCATTTGTAAACGACATTGCTGTTTTTATTTTAAAATTTGCAAGGTTTAATTTATGACGAAAACATTAATTATTATATTATGATCTGTCATCGATCATTTTAACAGATATTTCATTTTGTATATTCTTACCTTTTTCTACAGCTTGTCCAAATTTACAATAATCTGACATTTCTGATTTAAAAGTAACACAACTAAAATACGGAACTTCAAGAAAATTCAAAACGGAAAGTCCCTTATCAAATGAAAAAACAAAAAGGCGCAAATATATCAAATGAATGGAACAAAACTGTCATAGTAAAGGAAAAAGAAATAGAGTGAATGTTAACTGCCGAAATGCATGCTTCTCGTCCGATCATTTGTAAACAACATTGCTGTATTTCTTTTTTTATTTGCCTGGTTTAATCTATTTTCCTGGTACTTTTGATAACTATTTACACCACTGGGTCGATGCTACTGCTGGTGGACGTTTCTTCTCCGAGGATATCTTCAGCCCAGTAGCCAACAAACACTTCGGTGTTGACATGAATATCAATAATGTGGTCATTTTTATAAATTTCCTGTTTACAAATGTTTGAATTTTTCGAAAAACTAAGGATTTGCTTATCCCAGACACAGATTACCTTAGCCGTATTTGGCACAAGTTTTTGCAATTATGGATCCTCAATGCCCTTCGACTTTTTACTTGTGTGGCTGTATAAATATTTTGATATGAGCGTTACTGATGAGTCTCATGTAGACGAAACGGGCGTCTGGCGTACTACCCTGCAGGCACACTTTGCTGAATCAACGTTGATTCTTTGTTGAATTTAGGTTATACATTGATCAACAAATATTCAACATTGATTCAACGTTGACAATGCAACGTTGAAGTTAATACATTGTTTCAACGTTGAATTAACATTGTGTTGAAAACCCAACACTGAATCAACGTTGGATAAACTATATAAAACGCAGTAGTTGTGGATACCAGAATTGTCAAAAGAGAAGTATTTGGCACAATTATTTTTAAATTGACAACGATATTCACATGAAATAGAATATTTAGTAGATTTATATTTAATTGTCACGCTGATTATAGAATTATAAATAAAACAATGGCAGTGTATATCAGCATAAATTAGCATAAAAATGAACTTTGAACCCCAAATAATAGAAATTCTAAAATTTCACCAAAACATCATAATAGAACCAGCTTGTATACATCATCATACAGTAAATATAAGTATTTGTGAATAACCCCTTTCCCTTAAGATATGCCCCCTCTTTTTTCCATGGCTACTGATGTCAAATATCTTGTTTTCATTCTTTTTTTTTTCTTTTTTCTTTTTTTCTTTTCTTTTTAAAAATATGCGCATGCGCTGTCGTGTTGTTGCCAAAGTTTGAATATCTGCTAACGAGACCACCGTGTCCGTGATTCTACAGAGTTTTTATCAATAAAAAAAAAATCCTATATACAGCTTTTACATTTTTATCGTAAGTATTTAAAGTAATTGATGTGATTACGGTATCGTATTTAAGAAATGTGAGCATATCATCAGCTGATCATGTTGTTATGAAAACTGTACTAAAAAGTAGAAATTTTACACGAGGAAAAGGGGAGTGTTTTATAGCATGTTATCCATTCCCAAGATATCTCCCAAGGTCTCATAAATTGTTATCATTGACTATTTAAAATCATCATATGATTGAATCAAAAGTAAAAAGAGATTTTAATCGTTATTTACATGATCAATTCAGTTATACTAAATCTCCTAAAAGGTGGAGGGGGCTTGTTTACAAAATTGGGATGGAAAGTTCAGAAGCTATGCCTATATGACATACCAAGTTGGACCTTTTGTATTTTACTGTCAAAATTGAAGTGGAGTTTTGGCAAGGTTAATATATATGAAGGGTATATGGGGTAATACAGAGTTTTTGGCCTTTTTATTTCACATGTTTGCATGTTTTGACGTTTTATTTCTCGTTTTCTTGTATTTTGTTCAACGTACGTGTACGTTATTTTTGTTTCCCCTTATTCATTTTCCTTGTTTTTGTGTTGGTACTCCTAATTTTTTGTGTTTGTCCCACATTCAAGATAATAAAAAAAACATGAAAAAGGGACTCAATTTCGAAGTCAGTTTGGAGATTGTTTTAAATTATGTGTTACCAGGATATTAATTGCGATCAAGTTAGGAATAATTTTTTCTCCCGAATCGGATGCAATTAGCAGACGGGAAAAGGTGACTACATGGTCTTCGTGTACATTATCATAAATGTGTGATCTCGAATAACGACTGATTAATTACTTCTAGTACTTTTTCCTTAATATTTACGATTTTATTTCTCGTGCTTCATTTACCCCAATTTAAATTTTACGTGTTTCCCGGTTAAGAACCCCCCTTTACCACCCTCGTATATGTCAATTAGACAGATAGCCATGCAGCAGTTAAAATAATACAGAAAAGATATACTGATATAGCTGGATAAACCTTCAATTTGTTCAAATTAAAATGTAGTATTTAGGATGATTTTCTTGCAGATTATACCTTCTGGTATATATAAAAGGAAATGTAGTTGAGAAATTTAACTGTTATTTAGTTTTCACAGGTTCTTATGCTTTTGATTTATACTTTAAAATAATATCATAATGAAGTTTTTAATAGTTTAATGTGTTGAACAGAATAAAACTTTTGATGTTGTAGATGTCATCATAAAGACCCAGATGGAATCACCGAACAACAAGTGTTTGACAAAACTACAAACTTTCTAAAATGGGCTAAAAAAAGACAAGGTGTGAGTAGAAAGTAGTTGAAGTTTTCACTATTATCAATAAATAGATTTATTTTAATTTTATCGTATTGAAAATTTCTCTATAACCAGTGGTTGGACATTAGAATACATGGGGCAGGAACAGCAAACTTTGTTTTATATTTTGATCACTCAGACATTTCAAATAGACATTTGGCAAAAAAATGTGTTATAAGGATTGTGTGCGTTCGAAAATTAGGATATAAAAAAGAAGATGTGGTATGATTACCAATGAGACAACTGTCCAAAAGAGACCAAAATGACACAGACATTAACAACTATAGATCACCGTACGGCCTTCAACAATGAGCAAAGCCCATGCCGCATAGTCAGATATGAAAGGTCCCAGCTATAATAGTTCAATATTGAAAATATTCTTTTTTGCTGATTTTTTCAATAATGCTCTTGGATGATAATTTGTGTTGTTATTTGCATATCTTTGAATGTTAAAAAAATATTGGTGGTTAAATTATCGTTCGTAGGAAAGCCCTTAACACACATATTTGTTATTTAGATGATAAGTTGTTGACATCATCATGGTCAAGCCATGCTCTCATCACACTCAGTTTTATTGTTAAAAATAGTAATCTTTTACGAGTAATTGACAGTCAATGGCATCTATTTTGCACCCAAACACTTTTAATTGTTGTACCTATTATTGTTAACAGGACAACCATCAACCAAAGAACATTATTTATACACCTTTAGGTCACCATACAGTCTTCAAACATGAGCAAAAGCCCACACCATGTCAAATATAACCAGACAATGACTTCATTTAAAGTAAAACATTTTTTTTTTTATTATTTGTTATACTTGGGTCCGATGGAGCAGTAATTGGAGGAAGTTTCCTGCGGCAGAATGTTGCTATGGCATTTAGCATGTTAGGTGCATTGAGAAGTCACTAGCTTGAGTATTGCTACAGCAGAAATTTACGGACTGCAAAACACAGAAAATATCTTTAAGTTTTAGGTTAAAACACAGTTAAACACAACCACTAACCAATTTTGATTATGTGTGAAATATTGTATTCACCCTGAATTCAAATCAGGCTATTGGTTGAAACAATGTTGAAGCAACCATTATTCTATATTGATTCAAAGTTGAAAATCAACGTTGATTCAACATAGACTTTCAACGTTGATACACATTTGCAAAATCTAATAATAATTCAACATTGATTCAACATAGAAAATAAACATTGATTCAATGTTTAATCAATGTTGTGTGCCTGCAGGAAAAATATTATACTGGTATTTATTATGACGAAAATATCAATTATAATAATAATCTGTCATTTTAACACATATTGAATTTTGTATATTCTTACCTTTTGCTACAGTGTGTCCACAAATATTTATTTTGAAGTGCCGTTGGACAATAAAACGTCTAAAGACTTCTACAGTCTGCTCATTATCAATACGATTGTTGCTTGCATCTATTCCTTATTTTATATTATTCGTTGATTTTCATCAACCAATAAAAAATATTCTATAATCAAATAAAAAATTAATATTGCATTTCAATATTGCTTTAAACTTTTATCGTCTTCTGTTTTGAATCAATAATCTATATTTATATAGTATTTCAAGACTTATTACAATACAAGTAAAGGCAATATTCATATGTCATGTCTAGGTGGACTTTACTACCGTTTGTCCGATTTTTCGGGACTATTGATCTGTCCTTTTTAATTAATTTCCAACCATTAAATCAAAGAAATTATTGTCATTTTATTGTTTCAATTTCAAACTAGAAAACAACGTTTTGTGAAAAATACGGAAAACCGGAAAGACTGCAATGAAATGGCTAAATCAAATCCTCAAATACATCAAAACGAATTAATAATAACTGTCATATTTCTGACTTGGTATAGGCATATTTTTATGCAGAAAAATGGTGGATGGATCCAAGTATTGTAGCTAGCTTAACCTCTTACTTGTATGACAGTCGTAATAATTCAAGACATCAATTTTTTTCTTTCAATTACGTGACCTGTAGATTTCCCGATAGAAACCGTAATGAATAATTCCTTTTGATAATTGAAAATGGCTGAATCGTGTAAAGCACTTGAAATTCAACTCGTAATGTGTTTTTGAATAGTGGCTGTCTCATTGACGTATTTTTTCATCTCCTTTAATTTGCCTTTACTGAACACAAATGTAATGTTACGGGCATACGATATAGTTATAGGGGATGTAATTACGTTTCTTACATAAATTGTTATTTTCGAGAATTCAAACTATGACTTATTGGGAAAAGATTCAGTTTTCGACTGATTTTAATCATAAGTATTTAACTTGAAAACGAGTTCATGGACCCTTTTTTATGTGTGCCAATTTTCATGAAAACGTCAATAGTGCAATTCTATTAAATTTGATATATATTTTAAGCAAAAAATGATGTTTTTTTCTACATTCAAGAACATTTGATAAATATGAGTGATTTGAAAAAAACAAAATGCACAAATTTGAAGGACATTTATATAAAACATAGTTTACAAATAATTTTACAAAAACAGTGTGTGTTTATTTTTCAAAACATTAAAAAAAAGTTATGTATTTCTGTAGAAAGGAAAAATACGTTCACAAATCCGAATTTTTAGCAAATATATAAAGTTTGAACTCGTTTTACTCAAACAGTAGCACATTAAGGTATATTTTTTATTACATATTTGATTTAATCAGGTACAAAATAGCCTACATGTATATGTAAACTATCAGCAAAATTTCGATATGGGATCAAAACTGTATCAGATGCCCTAAGAGTGGAATAACCTGCATTAAAAGTTAAAATAGCAGAATCAAACCGATAGTTTGGCATTTCAAAGAAAAAATAATAAACCGCTGTAACAGTTATGGTTTCAATATCAACACTTTTTTAAAGCTTTCTGTTATGGGTCTTATATTTTATGCGTTTCCCTCAGTTTAAGTTTGTAACCTGGATCCGGAATTGTTTTGTTTTTTTCTCAATCGATTGGTGTATTTCAAAGTGCGGAATACCACTGGTGCCTTTACTCAAATCAACATTACTGCTTAAATATAGGACGATGTAGTGTGAGTGCCAATGAGACAACTCTCCATCCAAATAACAATTTAAAAATAAAGCAAACCATTATAGTTTGGAGGATAGCGATCGCTATGAATAAATACGCAATTATTGAGGTAAGTAATAAATTATGTGTGTTGACGGGGAACTTATTTTCATATAATGCGAAAATAGATAATTAAATATTGCCATTAGTTTGTTATCTGTAAAAAGGTTAACAATTTTATGAAGGAAAACTCAATGTGTTATCGCCGATTTTATTGCAACGTTGAGAAATAAATGCCTCAGTTTTTGTCACACCTGTCTGTTCTACTTATGATTGTGTTCGACAAATAGAATGGTCAGATTAATCCATCATCTGGTGATCTCTGGTTAAAGAAAAGACTATGTTAACGTTAAGATACAATTATCAATAATCACTTCTTCATTTTATAATCAATAAAACACGAAATATGTGTCTAAACAATAATGTTTCATTTGTCTTCAAAAGTATAAATGAATATGTTCAACCTGACTGCACCACACAAACTTAATAAAACAATTATAAAACAATTATAAAGAAATATTTTTAATCACTTTAATACTTTACTTTTTATATCTTATGATAACCATGTGAAAACTATGCGACGTATTGTTTCGGCTATATAGACCTATCACAACGTTGGAACTTTTTTTAATTTTTCGTCGATGCACTGCACTACAACTTCGTTTCGTATTTATGTTTGTGCTTTTCTATTTTTGCTATTTCGCCTTTGAGAATACAGCACATTGTAATTTTAATACGTCCGAAGCTTTTTTCTGTATTTAGCTTCATTGAGACACTCAAAGTAAAATAATTGAAAGCTAATGGTGAACAAAATCAAAACAGTTGATGATATACATATTACAAAATGATATAAACCAATAGCCAAATCCTTCTAAGGCCAACTTTACCTGACGGAATTCAAACCTAATTTCAAATACCATTGTATCAACCATAATTTAAAAAGACAACATTTGAGCTTTAGTTTGGTTTGATTTAAATTCCTCATTTCATAGCAGTGACATTTGAAAACTAAATGCTTGAATTCGAAATTCGGTGAAAGTATTACCTGAGTTTATTTCTATTCAAAACGAATACCTTACGAACGCACTTGTCTTGTTGGATTATATTGTTTTCGATACGATGCTTGTCACTCAGTGATAGATTTCTATAAAGTGTTTTGAAAACCGATGTTTATCTTTCTGTTTTTCTTTGTTGTTGTGTTATGTCATGATGCTGTCTTGATACAAGCTCTTCGATTTATTGGATTTTCTTGGATCCTTGCAGTATTTCCCCCCCCCCCTTTTTAACCAAAGACGAGATTCGTAAATATACTGAGTAACACACTTCCTACGCACGTTAAAAAGAGACGAGTATCTTTACTTTATGTCACAATATGAATCTCTCGAGAGAGTACACACATGATACAGAATATGAATTAACTAAAATCTTACAAACTGAAAACTGAGAAGAATTAAATTTTTATTTTTAACCACAACTCTAGGGGTCGTGGTGGAACGATCCGTAACAATAATATAATTGTATTTGCACTAAAATAGACATGTGTGTAGTGTACCACTTAACACCACACACTTGAGTATTTAGAAACATGGATTTCCTTAAATTGTCCTATGATAAACATAATGAGGTCACAAGGTCACATTAACACACATATTGATTGTTTAGCTATCACGTGGTTGTACAACATGTGATGAAACGAATTTCAATACATGTACGTAAGCGTCGACATTATGTCTACTATCAATAAAATCCTTAATATCATTGGAATAATATAACTTTTTCTAACTTTTTGAAAGTTTGTGTGAAATAGTGAGATTCCATGAGTTTAAATGTTTTCTAAAATGTGTGACATATAATCACGCGACAAAAATATTTTTTGAGCAGACAAAAAATGAATAATGGAGAATGCGACAGTTGATACAACGTGGATTCCGACGTCCAATCCTATAGTACATATAAATCTCTTATCGGCATTTGCGGTGGATATTTCTTTGACCATCATTGCTTGCACATTGTCATTTTTAGGATCCATATTTATTTTTACGTCTTACTGCGTTATTGACAGTTTACGGCCTGAAAATGAAACGAGACGGCTGCTAATATATTTAACTGTTTCGGATTTATTCGTTGCCATCGGAAACTTCATTGGAACTATACGTGTTATTGCTATTTACGGCAGTAAACCTATTTATAGTAATTCTGCTCAGTTGTATGCGTTTTCTGGCGAAGAACTGTCGAGTGATAGTGTTTGTGTTGTTCAGAGTTTCATACGAACAATAGGATCTATGTGGTCATTTTGTTGGAACACAGCAATAGCCATACATCTATGTTTTGCCTTGGTTTATTGTAGACATGGCACATGGTCGAGGAAGGTGAAAATATTCTGTCATTCCGTGTGTTGGCTTCTTCCTCGTAAGTATATATTTATCGCCTTTTTAGTCTCGGGGCTGCGTGCTTGAACTGAATGCGGGAGGTCATTGGTACGATCCACAAAGGAGTATAATGAAAGACTTATTGGCTCGGAGTCAGAATAATGTGTCCCGATAGGTTCACATGTCGACATGTAGGATTTTCCAATGTTAGCTAGCATTTTAAGACCGTTCTCAGCGTGATGTTCTAGTACAACGCATTATTCTTTCTGCTATGCATTACGTTTTAACCATTAATATAACTAAGTGTTAAGCAATACTATTACATAATCAACAACACCTGTCATTGTTCAATGATTTAAATAAGATCGATGTGGTATCATTGTCAAATGACAGGTATGTGAACTTTTAAAGGTTATTTTTGTAATATAACATACCCACATTTTCTACTCTTGACGACGTAATAAAAAGTGTTAGTTGTGTACTTACTAAATAAAAGAAAGACTTATTTCCTGCGCTCGAAGCGCTACTTTGGATATACCTATATCGTAATTTCTACTTCTTACTTTTTTATGAAGCGTTTCTTTACCATGTTTACTAACTTTGATATTCTGAAGAAATTCTGCGACACATTTATTAACATCGACATTGCTTTGGATTGTCAAATATTACTTTGTTTATTTTTAGAAAAATTCTATAGTTTGAGGAACTTGGTTGGGGTCTTATTACACCCATATAACTAACGAATCACATTGCAACATTCCTGTTTCATTAAAAATAAAGAAATGATTGGTTGATAGATGTTTTTAGCTTATCTTCTAGTGACAAGTTTTCATGCATTATTAGGGTGAGAAAACAATTAAATATAAATCTGACAAGTTACTTTTAGATCTTTTTTTTCATAATGTTACATTTTGTGTTAAAGAAGGAAGAAAGATACCAGAAGGACAGTCAAACTCATAGATTGAAAATAAACTGACAACGTTATGGTTTAAAATTAAAAAAAAGATGACAAACAGACAAATAATAGTACAGACGACACAACATAGTAAGCAAATCCTGATCTACATGTGGTACCCGTCGTGTTGCTTATGTTATTACAAATCCGGTAGATAGTCTAGTATGTCACGCTCGGGAAAAGGTTATTTCATTACGGTCAACCAACTCGTGATGTCGTTCGTAAAATTTACGAAAGGATGATTTTAACCTTACTATTTGGATCTCTTGGTTTAATAGCTTTAATGAACAGCAATCCTCTATCAAGGAAATCATGATTGGAAATGCAAACCCGGGAATATCGTATCAATTGGGAGATATATACTCCGAATGCAGACGCTGCTAGAATGTTGCTACATATAAATGGAAAGTTTACAATTGGGAAGCTGAAATCATCTTTTTTGTCGTAAAGTTTTGTTTGTAATCGACCCTCATTGTCAATTTCTATATGTAAGTCAAGATATGAATCAGACTTAACTGTATCTATAGTATCCTTTATCTCTAGTTCGATTGGAAAGATTCGTTCAACATAGTCACCAAATGTTGTATTATTTAGTGAGAGAATATCATCTATATAGCGGAACGTACAGTTAAAGGATATTGCTAACTTCTTATCTTTCTTCCTAAGAAGTTCCTGTATGAAGTCAGGCAAGAAGATGGGCACAATTGGTTCCCATTGGAATTCCGACAGTCTGTTGAAAAACACGTCCTCCAAACGTAACAAATATGTTGTCAATCAAGAAATCAAGCATCTTGAAAATGTCAGTATCAGAGATTTTTTTGTTTGAATCAGAATGATTCTTTACAAAGTATGATTTATCCCTCCCCAAGACAAAACACTTGTATCTACGTTCGCAATTCTTTTTAATGAAACAAAGTAATACCAACTCTTACAATTTGCCTTTTAGTTTGAAATGAGGAATACTTTGTGGTGTAAATTGCAAGATAAAAAATAATATTTTCTCGTCCTGAAATCATTAATTTGGATATAAACATTTTTGGAACTCCTTTCTATCTGTCCTTTTCTTGAATTTATTTTTTTCCATTCACCAAAAAAGTTATTTTGCTTTTCAAATGCTAGTTTCCATATCATAAAGACGATGTTCCGAAGTAAATACATTTTCGTGATACCTTTATAATAGGACAATGACCCCGTCTGACATAAGATATATCAAATATAGGTCACCGTTCGGCATTCAACAATGAGAAAGACCTATATAGTCATAGTCAGCTATAAAAATAAAACGAAATAAAGAGAATATAATGCAATTCAAACGAGATAATCATGACTTTACCTTGGTTTTTTTTAATGAAATGAATGTACATGTATGCAAAAATATGAATACCAAGTACAAGTAAACTAACATTAATTTTTCCGAATTTATTTATATCCTCTATCAAGCATTAGTCTTTTTTTTTACTTGTAGTTTCCATAGCAATAGCGGCAGCCAGATATAACGTTTTAGGTGAAGGCTTCACTGAAGTAACTGGTACCTGGTGTTGGATTAAGTCATCTTTGTCAAAGAGCGATCAGATAACGTGGATGATTATTTCTGGTATAGGATGGGAGTTAGTTTCGTATTTTGTGACATGTATAATATTTATATACCTGAAAGGATACATGTGGCGTCAGGTATGCATAAAATACAATTAATTTATTGACAGCTCCAGGGGTTGTTCCTGGTTTTTTTTCTAATAATGTGAGCATTTCATGGTGGTTGCAACCTCCCTTTCAAAATGACTGTATCCCCGCTCCAAATTCGCTGTCAACCTATTTTAAATAATTTATTATCAAACTTTTATTTGGGGGGATAAGTGTACCTGTTAATAATTGTGTCATTACACTGTCTCGAGATTGATACCAGATAGACAAAGGATAAAGGCTATGCTCAAAATCTTATCTGATCGCAAAAACCATCGTAAGCCATTATGTGACCGTCGGTTAGGTTTCTCATTTTTACAGGCTCCAGCACAAACTTTGTGAGCATTGGCAAAATCGTTGGCATGTCAAAAGATTGCCGAAAGGCTTAACGGAGATTAAATATTAGCGTTGAATTCATGTGTTCATTTTGCCCTTTGTGATGCCGACGTTTGTCCTCCAATGTCTATTTTACTTTTCGAAAGGCCATCGTGTGTTTGGCTATGGTAACATCAAGTGTCCTTCTGTTGACATCATACTTATGTTAGCTATTAACCAGGTTAAGAGCCATCCTTGTGGTGATACAAAATTTCATATTCATCGGGGTATCTGGTGTCAATTTCAGACTGTGTGACGACTGTTAAATTATTTCTTTTAAATTCAGTGTCCAATTTACATTACTAATTAATTGAATCATATACATGCGAATTTTTCAAACTTTTTAAACAAAAACAAACGAACAAAATGTTAAACAATTAAAAATGTCGGATGCAACACCTACATAAACTCATCATAGATACCAGGACTAAATTTTGTATAAACGCCAGACGCGCGTTTCGTCTACAAAAGACTCATCAGTGACGCTCGAATCCACAAAAGTTAAAAAGGCCAAATAAAGTACAAGTTGAAGAGCATTGAGGACCAAAATTCCTAAAAGTTTTGCCAAAAGTGGGCACTAAATATTTACCGAAATGACCAAATTGTCACGAAATGTGCTGATTATGAACCTGCCATTCAAATGTTTTTGTGTGATAAATCAGCCCATTGCATTCCTTAGTTCAATAGGTTTGTCGATTTTTTTCTGAATATATAAAAAAATGCTTCAACACGGAACGGTAGTGAAGTTCACTTGCGCGACTGTATAATGACTATGAAATTACCATGATTTCATTGTTACTTACAACATTGTACAAACTAGTCTGTTATATTTCAATGTAATTTAATCAAAATAGGGCTTGGCATAATCGCTGTTGTCGCTTAAAACACCAATGATTATGTTCTGATTCTAGCTGGAATCAAATCCGTTTAGAGACCTTTATCGTCCCCCTCCCAAAAAAAACCCCAACATTTGAGTGAATACTTTATCTTTCTTAAAAACAAAAGTATATCTTTTTTTTTAAATAAAACTACTTTTAACTTTATGTTTTAGAAAAAAAGATTCAATCAACGCCGATTTAACGACGTATCTCTTCGACTGAGAGCTGAAGATGAAAACTACCTTTACTTGTGGTTGATTGGATATCTTCTCAGGATATGGGGGACAGTGCGCTTCTTTTTATTTGTGTCAGGAAATTCTTCAAACGATAAACCTTACGCTGGCATAGATTTTGCGCTATTGCATCTAGAAAGTTTTGGCGACAGTTCGAAGCCATTTTTTACGTTTCTTTTATTTTGCATTGCTGATAAAAGAACTCGACAACTGCTGCGAAACAAAATATGCTGTAGAAGACGTGCTTATGAAGAAATTTTACAAAGTATCAATGCGGAGCCAAATTATGATAACAGTGTAAATGAACCCTTATAGATATAATGTGTTAAATTATACGAAACTGGTACACTTATAGTTCACCATCATAATTAGATTCCCAATCGGTTTTAAATGATATTTCGAGGATTAAGTTAAGGTGCTTGGTCATATTGTAGTTCACGAAAACTGACATGCACTCAGTATGATTTAGCTCTGATTACATGAATCAATGTGTTTAGTCTATGTCAGAGAATGACAATACAATTTTTTTATGATTAAGTAAAAGCGTTAGCTATGGTTTGGGTTTATATTATTGACTAGAATTTAAACTCAATGTTTTATAAATAGATTCTAGGTACTGTCTTCATTTATTTTTATTTTGATAACGTGTTATATGGTTCATTTTTTTAAATAATTAACATTAACTGCTTATTCCATTTTGATAATATCCTTTTGGCGTGGCACTGTACTTATGTATCCCGCTTTTGTTGTTGTGTTGTTATCACTTTGTGTATTCTTGTCTCCCTTATTTCTATATGTGCTTTGTCAAATGCCATTTTGTTTTTCTATGTTGATATAATTATTTGTTTATATAGATGAAGATTATAGGTTGCAATTCTGTAAATATAGACAATACAATTTCCAATAGGATCTCCCTTTACGGCTAAAATTGTGACACTTTTCCTATGATGTTTCGTGAAAAATTAAATCCCAAAACGGAAAGTTTATATGCACTACTATTTTATTCAAAGGTCAAAATAGGGCTGCGGCATATTTTCAACATGTATATGCCCTAAACTTCGAAGAATTTAAACTTATACTGAAATTTTATACCACCCTTACCTCTATTTTTGGACTTCCTTAGAATTAAAATTTAGGTGCTACCATGTTTTTCTATACATTCCCAAGTGATGTCTTTATGAGATGAAACACAGATATCATATATAGGCACCAGTACGTTAACAAATTAACATATCTATGAATATAATAAATCTCCCCAAAAGAGCCGTCGTTTGAGAAACAGCTGTATTTACAAAGAGCAACATATAACACAATGTGTACTGCTATATCCCTTTTTTATATTTAACCTATAATGTCGGTTTGTTTTTCACGCATAAACGCCAATGTACTTGAATTTTACCTGTTTTGATTTCATCGTTGTTATCCAAACTTCAGCTTTTGGTCAGCTTCAATTTAATATATGAGTCGATCTTGATTTCATAATTATAGCAAATTATTGTATTTTTATAATTGTAAACTTATAACTACAATGAACTATGAATTTTATTAATTGCAATATTGTACGTGAAACGAAAGTAGAAAATATCACTCATTTATTTTTATCATGATCTGAATATCTTACATTTGAGCAACAAAAGCTTTGATAATGTTGACTGTGATAAATTGAAATGAGTGCATGATGAAGTTTACATTTTTAATTTAATTGGCTCTTTCAAAGTTGTAAATGTTAGTTTTGTCAATTGTATAGTGTCTTTAGAGGAATATTGTATGTTCAGAAGGAGGGAATTTACCGAGATTAAATAAAAAGTAAGTAAATATTGATGTTTTCAGATTATTCATTTAAACTTGGTCAAGAAGATGACAATATAGATATCTGATTCTTGATTTTCCAAATACCGAATAGAGGCTGAATATCAATATGAGGCTAACCTCATACAAGAACTTCTAAGGAAGACAAATGAGAAGTAAGCAATATCTTTTAACTTTACTCTCCGCTAAATAAATGATGTTCCCTCACTAAATAAATAAAAATTTGGTGACTATGTTGAACGCATCTATCCCATCGAACTAGAGATAAAGGATACTACAGAAACAGTTAAAGGTCCGTTGAAAATAAAACTTTACGACAAAAAAAAATGATTTCAGCTCCGCAATTGTGAACTTTCCATTTCTATATAGCAACACTCTAGCAGCGCTTGCATACGGCATATATATCTCCCAATTGATACAATATCCCCAGGCTAGTATTTCCGATCATGATTTCCTTGGAAGAGGACCAGTTGAAGCACTCCTTCGGCTTCTGAATTTTCTCACTGTGTTGAAGACCCATTTGTAGCCTTTTGCTGCTTTCTGTTCTTTGGTTGGATTTTTATTTACACCCTTCCCCATTTCCGTTCTCAATTTTAAGGTGGTATATTTCTAGTGTTAATGTGACAACTCTCCAACATTCACAGATTTAGCGTATTTCACCAATCACCTGAAACCCATACAGTATAGTCAGTTACGAAAAGCTCCATTTGACAAAATGTAAAACAATTCAATCGATAAATAAAGCAAACAGTAGTATACCGCTGTTCGAAACTCATAAATCGATTGAGAAAAAAACAGATCCGGGCTTCAAACCAAAACTTAGGGAAACGCATCAAATATAAGAGGAGAACAACGACACAACAGAAACACAACATTGAAATGTAACATACACAGAAACGAACTATAATGTAACAATGGCCATTTTCCTTACTTGGTACAGGACATTTTTAGAAGAAACAAATGGGGGGTTGAACCTGGTTGTCTGGCATGCCAAACCTCCTGCTTTAATGGTAATGCTAAATATAACATTGAAATGACAACATAACATGACAGGACTACAATAGAACTAAACAGGAGAACATAAAGGACAGAGAAACACACAAATAATAGCTAACAAAAGGCAACAGGTTTAAAATTTAATACGCCAGACGTGCGTTTCGTCCACACAAGACTAAACAGTGACGCTCAGATGAAAAAAGTTTGAAAGCCGAAACAAGTACAAAGTTGAACAGCACTGAGGACCAAACGTTCAAAAAAGCTGTGCCCAATACGGCTAGGGTTTTCTGCCTGCGATATAAAGAACATCATTATTATTTAGAATAATTTAGAATCAAATTCATAACAGTGTGGTCGACGGAAACACGTTTGTTACAAATGTAGTAATTATACTGAAAAATTTATCTATAACTTGTTTGTCGTTGGCGATGATTTTATGCTCACTCAATCTTTCGGAGGCCTTCAAGTGGGGATTTAAATAATCACTTGTTACACATTTAAATACATAAAATGAAACTAGTTTTAGATAATTTTCATACCATCACTTACAACAGTTTCACTTTTAAGAATAATAATGGTCAGAGCTGATATCAATAAATGATAAAAATTAAACAAAAATGTATTCATTGTAAAAAAAACACCAACACTTTTAAGTTAATGGGGACCCGCGTTATTTCACAAACTATCTTATTGATTAAGAGAACAAAAACTTTTACGTTGTGATCATTTAAGGGAGCTACCATTTGATTTTTATGGGGGGGGGGGGGGGGGGGGGGGCTAGGATGAAAAATTGTGTCCTGCCTTTTTTTTATTTGTAATCTCTGTCCTGCCTTTTTTTTCAGTGTATTCGGTCCTGCCTTTTTTTTTCTTAGCTTATCCTGACTTTTTTACAACAACTGTCATCCTGCCTTTTTTTTTTTGCCAAGTTACTCATCCTGCCTTTTTTTTTTTGCCAAGTTACTCATCCTGCCTTTTTTTTACTCAAAATCCAGTTCTGCCTTTTTTTCAAATTTCATCCTAGCCCCCCACCCCCCCCCCCCCCTCCCCCCATAACAATCAAATGGTAGCTCCCTAAGAGTGGTCTACTATTTATTCAATGCTAACCATGTGGGATTGTTTGTGAAAAGTTCCGGATAACAAAAAAAATCTTTTTTTTTCGTGTGTATCATTGACGTATAAGACAACTTGACTCCCCTTTATTCAAATAAAAAAAAAAAACATGACATTCATGACACAAAATAACTAAATTAAACTTACAGCAGAAGAAAGATAATGAACATCGCTTTTATAGTCTACTAAATATCGAAGTCACAAAGTGGTCTTTTTAAAAATGATGTAAATTTGTTAAGGAAACAACAAACAAAATAGTTCGAATATTTATATTGGAAAAAGTAACGGTGTGTAAATTTTAACAATTATCTTAATTCGATTGAAAATCAAACTGTTGAATTTCTCCGCTGCAAGCACTTTTAATTTTGGTCGCATTTTTAAAATCAATAAATCTTGTATTCTTTTTGGAAGTTGCACTGTGAAGTTTATACTCTTGTATTTTTTAATGTCACACAAATCCAACACAGACAAAAAAATGGTAGGTTTAAGAAATAATTGATGCAAACTATACTTTATTGTAGTTTTAACATGGGTAGGCATTATATTCGTGATAATTTTTGCCCGAGCAATATAGAAAACTATTATAAAAAGTGTACTAGTTCAGTGAAAATGTACGTCATACTTAACTCCTAAACAAATAAATGAACAAAAATTAATAAACATACAAGACTGCCAAAGGCCAGAGGCTCCTTACTTGGGACAGGAGCAAAAAATGCGTCCTGTATGATTTTGTAAAAAAAATGCATCTTTTTAAAACTATATAGGTCCCCGTATGGCCTTCAACCATTAGCAAAATGCACACTTTATAGAATGAAAGCTTCAAGAGGTCTTGGCATGTAAAAACAAACACGAAAGTTGAGCGAGAGAAAAAAATTAGGGATACCGAATGAAAATTTGGAAAATGGTCCGCAATATTACTTTAGTCAACTCACTAAGTTGAAATTAAAGACCTGGCGAATTTTAGCCTTTTCCAATGAGGGGGGGGGCAAGGGGTTCCAATAACAGCAAAACAGTAAATTGATTTAGCTTAAAACAGATAACAAGGAATTGAAAAGGGACAATAACAGTAAATAAAATCTTAAAATCAGTCCGGTCCAGGACCAATACAGTAGATTTTATTATATAACTGGTTGTATGGACCTATCTAGGCCTTAACAGAGGCATATATATTCCTTTTAGTTATTATCCTCATCAGGTATCCTTGGTCATATGTTTTCCTTTTAGTTATTTTAATAATTGATTTGAATTAAATATACATGTACGCATGGGAGTAAAAGGAACATTATCCCCATTTATATGTTAAATTCAAATTTGAACAATTCTTAATATCGTAAAAAAGTAAAACATATGGCTAGGATGAGGATAGGCCTAGGTCCATACGACCATATACGACCTTAACAGGAACACCTTTTATAAATATTGTGTACAAGTTTTTATTTTATACAAATTATGATTTGTACCCCAAAAAAATGTATAAATTATAATTTGTATGTTTACTTTGTACAATTGTAATTTGTAAAAATGCAAATTGTAATTTGTACAAAATATCCATATACTAAATTACTACTTGTACAATTCTACTTAAATTCACTTAAAACTGAACAAAATCACTAGTTTCTGTTTTTGTTTAAGGAATATTTAAAAATCAAGGGCATTTGATAGATACTTTTTTGTGGTTTTCTTTTTTTTTTATTTTTCAAGAAAATGAAGCCAATGTCACCTTATATTACTTTGAACATTTTTTTTCTTAAAAGCGATTAATCTCGTATGGATTTTGTCATAGAATTGCTGCACACTATAGAATTTTTATTTAATGACCACATGATAAACCTTAGTTATAAAAAAACAAAAATTACCAGAGGAAATGTAATTGATACATGCATACAGTTAATTATGATAATATAACAGAAAGTGACTATTCTGATAGCATAATAGAAATTGGCCCGAGTGACAATTTGGATGACACCAAATGAAACAACAATCATGCATATTATGTGAAATGATTGAATATGGAGAATGTGGGTACCGCATTGGATAGGCTGTTGGATTCTTAAATGGATATTTTGTGGAGAAATTAAATTGAAACTGTTAAAGACATGTCTTTATTTGCAGAAGCAGTTTCTGAGCTTCAACTTTCACTAAGTGAAGCTTTTAACAAAACTATAGTCAGGGTTCTCTTTCATGTAAATACAAGGAGGGGGAGTAGCACTTCTAAATGTGAATGCTAAAAAGATGTTGTGTAATTACCAAAAGCAATATTTCACTCACATACTCAAACAAATGATAAATAACAATTTTTGTATTTTGTAAATAAGTATAAAAGGAGACCCTCCCCTAACCTTGGACAGTGGTGTAACAGTACAACATAATGTTTATTATGTGCTCATTGAATTATAATTTTATACGGTGTACCAATGCTTTGTTATAACAAAATCCATACGATAAGTTATTGTAAAAGTTATAAGTAAATTTTAGTCAAATTTTGTACAAATTGTTATTTTTACAAATTATAATTTGTGCAAAAAATGTGTAAAAGTCAAAAAACAATATATACAAATGTAGTTTGTAAGAAAAATGTGTACAAAGTCAAAATACAAACTATAATTTGTACAAAATTATACATCTAAAAACATGTTCACAGACAATGGAATTCATTACAAGAATAATAATAATGTAGACTGAAATGGTCCTAGACCCGACTGTTTTTAACATGTTCATGTGATGTATGTTACTGGAATCCTTCTACAAATACATGACCTCCATATCACCAGTGGAAAGACCCCAATAGATATAAGATGTGATATGAGAGCCAAAGAGACAACTCTTCATCCAAGTCACAATGTTCAATTTTCTTAACATTCCAATTTTCAATAACAGTTAACAGCAAATACAATCTCACAATAACAGATAACAATAAAAAATAATAGTCCTATAACAGCTAACAAGAAATAAGACAATAACAGCTAACAGCAAATATATTTTTAGAATAACAGATAACAAAGAATTGAATTACCCCATAACAGCATAACAGTTAAAACCCTTGCCCCCCCCCCCCCCCTTTCAATGGATGTATGTTTAAAAAAAATCATGTTTTGTTTGGACATTTTTATAATTCAAGTCTTGGTTTTAAATTATTTGCAAGTAAGTTTAAAGTCATTAACAAATAATCACTCATAGAAAGACGTCAAATAAATCAACAAAAGAAAAAAAAAATGAATAGACGACCTACAACGCACAGAGTATCATGTATGTGTTCCGGACCATATGAGTATTTGGACCACACGCGTATGGTCATGACCATACGCTTATACTCATATGGTCCAACCATACGCGTATCGTCGGACCATATGAGTATACGCGCCATGACCATAAGCGTATGGTCCAAATACTCATATGGTCCGGGACATATTTTATTTGCGATCACAAAATGCATTTCTATGTAAATTTGGTCGATTTGTATAAATAAGATGAATGCGTTTCTGTTGCCAAGTGTTTTCACAAGTATAGAAGCAGTATAGCAGAACAGTTTAAGTTTCCTATATACACCAAATGATACATTTTACCAATGCAATAACGTAAATGCATGCAAATTTCACATGGCTTAATCCAAATAGCTTTCTTACTATCCAATAACTTTCAAGAACGAAAAAGACAGGGCAGAAGTATATTTTGTCTATATGTTTTGTATTTGCACAACTTTTGAAAGTGGATTATGCATTCGTTCTAAAATAAACTTTTAGACCAGATAAACGTTAAAATATGACATAATTCGACAATCGCAATTGTTAAATCGCTTTGACGTCCTAAAAAGACGATCAATCAACACATGCATTGCAACTTTTAAAGCCAGTAAGTCATTCTTTTTTCTGAAAGAACATGCGATATCATATTATGAAAAGTGATTGTCAAAACATAACAAAAACACAAGTAAAGGACGTTTAATTATTCAATATAAATCAAAACACAAATTCCTGATTAGTATTTCGAATTATTTTATTAGGCGTTGAGAACCTTTGGTGACCACACGGGTCCAATGTTATGTAATAATAATAGGATTATTGTCCTCCGGCTCAACTTAGCAAAATAGCGATAATTGCTTCTTTTGAGGTTGAGTGTAAGTTTCGCACTTTTGACAGCCATCGGGTTAAGTTGTAAAATAGTAAATCTATAATTAATCTCTTTGGGTATTTGAAATAAAGAAACATTATATTTAAGAATAAAGAAACATTTAAAACAAGAAATATTCAACTTAAAACTAAAATGAGAAATATTAAACTTAAAACTAAAATGAGAAATATTCAATTTAAAACGAGAGTTCATATATATATATATATATATTCAATTTAAAACGAGAGTTCATCTAAAGCACTTTGCGAATTATTGCAAAAGTTCCTGAAGTCACTTTTCTTCCGGTTATATATGCAATAACCTCAAAATTGCCCGGGGCAAAAAAGCGATAGTGATATTGTGCCCTGATTCCAAATGACGTCACGTCATTGCGTCCTTAACGACACTTTTGTGATACAAAATTAAAAATTTTACCTGTTATGTTTCATTAAATTGTAATAATTGAACTTTGTGTCTCTATTCTGCAGAACTTAGATATGTGATAAATAGATTATAATATGTCTTTTCCATATTGGCCCTGGTATCATCCCTCGACCCATATTGGCCCTCGGCTGAGGCCTCAAGGCCGATATGGGAGTCTCGGGATGATACCAGGGCCAATATGGAAAAGGCCATGTTATAATCTATACATATACATGATAAAACCGAAGTGTTCACTAACTACTGAATTAAAACAGATACATTACATAAAACAACATAATCTAGCACAAAAAAATACCCACACCGGAGTTACATTCGTCTCAACTCGGCCGATTCCGTACCCTCATCTCTCGTTGCAGATTTTACCGAGGATTGCCGATTTGACCCAAGTTAGTAATAAAAAAACAATACTCATCACATTAGATACAGTTTTCTCGATTCGCACTAAGAATGTTTTTGAAATAGCAAATACCAAGAACAATTTATTTCATGTAGTAAGATTATGATAAGTTAAAGTGATCCTTTAATCAAAGCACCCCTGATTAAATTCCAGGTCCTTTGTTCTACCAGGGGTGATCATCCCTACCAGATCACCCTAGCTTAAGTTTCTTTGTTTTTCACATGATTTCCTTCGTTGTGTAACATTTTGGCGGTAATGCCTAATCAACAATAAAACTTAGAAATATTTATACGAATAAGACTAATTTTCAAAATTTATGTAGAAAAAAATCCAGTGTCTATGATGGGATTCGAACTCAAGACCTTTAACATATCAAACAACGATTCAAACTCCTACACCAGGACGACTGGATACGAATTCACTGTTAATTTAACTTACTTAAACATTTGTCCGGGGCTCATTAAAGGTATATAATATATAATGATATATACATATAAAAAAGAAGATGTGGTATGATTGCCAATGAGACAACTATCCACAAAAGACCAAAATGACACAGACATTAACTATAGGTCACCGTACGGCCTTCAACAATGAGCAAAGCCCATACCACATAGTCAGCTATAAAAGGCCCCGATAAGACAATGTAAAACAATTCAAACGAGAAAACTAACGGCCTTATTTATATAAAAAAAAATGAACGAAAAACAAATATGTAACACATAAACAAACGACAACCACTGAATATACAGGCTGCTGACTTGGGACAGGCACATACATAAATAATGTGGCGGGGTTGACATGTAAGCGGGATCCCAACCCCCCCCCCCCCTAACCTGGGACAGTGGTATAACAGTACAACATAAGAACGAAATTATATATTTATAAGGATTGTGTGGCGTAATAAACTCGATTTTGTGAAGTGTAAATGTTTTTTTCACTAATCTAGAACAGCTGGGATGTAAAAAAAAAACGTTTATCTGTTTTAAGTGCTTCGCAAGTCATAATATTTTAATGTAGTGGTATTAATCACCAATGTCAGTCGAGTCACAAAGATGGCATACTTTATTGTCTCTAAACAAATATGATGCTAAATTTTATTAATGTTTGTACCTGTCTGGTTCAAAGTAAAACTACATTTGGCAGTGTTAATTAAAAGTATTATTTGGTTCCGCATTTAAACTTTGTAGAATTTTCTCATAACCACGCCCTCTGTAGCATATTTTGTTCATTAGAATTTGTCTGGTTGTTTTGTCAGCAATGCAAAATAAAATAAATGTAAAAAATGCCTTCGAACTGTCACCAAAACTTTCTAAATGCACTAGTGCAAAATTTATGTCCGCGTAAGGTTTGACATTCGAGGAATTTCCAGTCACAAATAAAAAGAAGCGCAGCGTTCCCCATATCCTGAGAAGATATCCAATCAGCCATAGGTAGAGATAGTTTTCGTCTTCAGCCCTCAGTCGAAGAGATACGTCGTTAAATCGATGTTGATTGAATCTTCTTCTCTGAAATATAAAGCTAAATATCTGTATATTGAAAAAATAATATATAAATACCGAAATGACTTTTTAGAAAGAGATAATATTCGTATCAAACGAAAAAATATTGCTCTATTCAGTTAGAAATTTTATTATCGGAACACCTTGGTTTGATTAGCCATAAAAACAATATTTGTTGCCAACAAGTAGGAGATTTGGTTTAACAATCGGACATGTTTTATTAGACTTTGTTCCATTGTTTCAATTTGTGTTCGTTTGTGCATGTTGGAAAATGTTGCCCAATTCTCTGGTATATGCATGTTTCCTTACTCGATTCAATATACGAAACTTGATTATGCGAAATGGGGATTCATCATTAAAGAAATCGTTGATATATCTAAAACGATTATCAATAGCTTCACTTATTCCTCCAAATGAATCGATTAACTATCAATAACTTAAAACCGAATAAGTTGATGGTAAATTTCAGGTGCGGATGCGGCCAATTTGAATATAGGGTTTTAACCGCAAGAACACAACGAAACGTTATCTTATTAAAAGAGTGGAAAAGGGGGATTTCCAACCCCGGAACAGCCCCGGATTCGCCAATGAATTTTGTGAACTGTTTATTATGCATACCTGACGCCACATGTATCCTTTCAGATAAAGAAACATTATACATGTCACAAAATACGAAACTAACTCCCATCCTTTACCGGAAATTATCATCCATAAAATCCTGTCGCTCCTTGACAATGACGATTTAATCCAACACCAGGTACCAGTTACTTGAGCGAAATCTTCACCTAAAACTTCACATTTGGCAGCCGCTATTGCTACGGAAACTACAATTCAAAAAAGCGAACAATGTTTAAAAAAAGGAATAGCCATATGAATTGAATTAATGAAAACAAATTAAGGTATCTAATATCGTCTTAATTAAGCTAATGTAATGATCATGATGATTATGAAACATGAGTCTTTACCTAAATATTCAGATTTGTTGTAGCTGCTACATGTATATAAACTATAATTTAAAAAGTAACTACTGCTTAATGAAGACTTGTTATAAATAAATCCGTTGAAGACCGTACAATGACCTAAAACTGCTTACCTTTACAAATTGTGACTTGGTTGGATAATTGTCTCATTGGCACTTATACCACCTTTTATACTGCACTCGTTCTATTTGAGCAGTCAAAATGCGTTGACTGTATATTTCTATGTCATATACAGTCACTGACCTGATATCACTTTTCCTCATGAATATTTAAATAGAAATTGTCGAAATTATATTTAATTATTCATACGACCTCTTTAACCTGTTCTTGTTCCCAATGTAAACAACGATGCGTTTAACGACTCAAACTTGTTTCTTTTGCAATTTTTGGGAAAACATATTTCACTTATTAATATTTTTTTGTTTGCAACCTATAAATCATTATGTTTTATGTTTATTGTTGATATTTTAGTCTGCAACGAATTCGTTCATCATTGATTGCGGTAATGATGTACATTTCATCGTGTTTTATATTTCTCCGTCTGTGTGATATTAGACCTTTTGTAAGGGGGATTTTTCCCAATATTTAAATCAAATAAATAACATTAACACAATAAACAACAATTGAAAATGTTTTTTTTTTAGATTGCAGTATAAAGACAATAATAGTGCATTGACTTGACATATCAACGATATAAGGATTCGGCCCGAAACGGGGAAAATGCTCGGCACAGCCTCGCATTTCCCCGTTTCTAAGCCTCATCCTTATATCGTTGATATGTCAAGTCAATGCACTATTATTGTCTATATATCTACCGACAAAATAAATAAGTGTGTGGATGTATGAATATTTTGCTTTGCCCGGTCTGTGTTTTTGTTAGACATGTTAGATATATTTCTGCTTTGTATCTATCTTAGTTGAAGCCTTTTCCATCTGATTTTTATATTTCTTATGTACTGTTATGGGGAGAGTTTTGCACCAGTAATAATGTTGTTAATGATGATGATGTATCGGCTAGTCTTATGCTCGTACTCCTATATGCAACTTGCATAAAAAAGAATCAGAAGCGGATCGTGCCAACGACATTCCAAACTCGACGAAATCACGCTACCACGTGACCACCAAGGCGGTTGATATCTATATACTTACGAGGAAGAAGCCAACAGACGGAATGACAGAATATTTTCATCTTCCGCGACCATGTGCCATGTCTACAATAAACCAAGGCAACACATAGATGTATGGCAATTGCTGTGTTCCAGAAAAATGACCACATAGATCCTGTTGCTGAAATGAAACTTTGAACAACACAAACGCTATCGCTCGCCAATTCTTCGCCCGAATTAGCATAAAACGGTTTATTGTCGTAAATAATAATAAAACGTATAGTTCCAATGAAGTTTCCAATGGCAACTACCAAATCCGAAACAGTTAAATATAAAAGCAGCCGTCTCGTTTCATTTTCAGGTCGTAAACTGTCAACGACGCAATAAGCACTAAAAATAAAAGCGGATCCTAAAAATGACAATGTGCAAGCAATGATGGTCAAAGTAATATCCGCAGCAAATACTGACAAGAGATTTATATTGTCTGTTTCATTGGATATTGGCAGAATCGTAGTAGTAATTGTCACATTCTCCATTATTCACTTTTTCTAAAGAGTTCTTTATCTTATTTCTCGTCTGCTTTGAAAAATCTTGGCACGTGATTATAATTTTATGTCATGTATTATCGTAAATTTAAATGTAACATGAAATTTCATACTCCACACAAACTAAAATAAAGTTTGAAAATTTCTACTGTGTAAAGTCCAATAATATTAAGGAGTTTATTTATAGCTTAGTACATGTTGTTGACGTTATATATTTGAAATCATTAATGTAAGTGTATCCACTCACTTGAAGGTCAAAAGATAAATCTGAGTGTAAATATAACCTAATTTCATCATAGGATAATTTAAGGAAATACATTTTTCTAAATACTCAAGTGCCTGACGTTAAGTGGTACACTACACACAAGGCTATTTCAATGCAATTATGTCTCTTGTTGCAAATCGTTCAACTGCGACCACTGGGTTTGACTGCGACCACTGGGTTTGACGTTTGGTTACATTGGATGGATTTATTGCTGTTTAATGTCCAGTGGCAAATTAAACGTGTAAACAGGACCCGAACAAGATGATGTTACATGAATTTAAACACTGCTTTGTAATATATCTACACTTTGAATGGGCATTTTAGTGTGTTAGTTCTCAAGGTACCAGACCGCAAAAAAAAAGGCGTCTCCATACCCACGACACATTGTTCTTACTCAGAGCCGACCATTCGTTCTCCTAAAATAGTGGTGAGGTACAGCTACAAAAAGAGTAAAGTTAGTTCGGTTTGACCTGAAAGGTGTATTAACCAAAACCATTGATATTAGAGACGAACATTTTGATCATCAATTATACTTTTCAACTTCGTTCTTAGATGCATGATGGTAGGAATTCGAAAATGTCTGAAGGACTCATCGTTATACAATGTTATGGTTACGTAGGGAAGTAAAAAATGTCACACAAACTCCAAAAATAGCCAAAGACCTGGTCAACATTCGATGTATTAAACTGGCATGTAAAAGAATCACCAATGACACTCGAAAAAAACAATAATAAAGAGCTAAATCAAGTACAAAGTCATTAATTTGGCTATAGTCGGTTAAGGAATAAATGTCTTTCTTTCCTTCAATTCATTATTAAATTTCTCCTATTTATTTATTTTGCTTGCAATAGTATTGACAGCTGATATATATAAAGTTTTAGGTAAAGACTTGGATTGCAAAACCGTTGAAATTGGGTATCGAGAATGAATACAACATACCCGATAGAAGTTAACAATTATAAGTCACCATATGGCTTTCAACAATAAGCAAAGATTTTCAACATAGTCTAAGGATTTCAACATAATCAGCTATGAAAGGCTCCGAAATGATAAATGTAAAACAATGCAATTAAGTTGAATAACAGGCTCCTGGTATGGGATAGGCACATACAGATTGTGACGAGATTAACATGTTTTCTGTTATATATCTGTATGTTGAACCCGTACTTTCCGGAAACGTTGTATTAAATATTGTCTTAACCATGATTGTTGTGGTGATTACATGTATCAACCTCTTTTGGCGTTTGAATCCAAAG
Source organism: Mytilus edulis (assembly GCF_963676685.1). Classification (NCBI taxonomy): domain Eukaryota; kingdom Metazoa; phylum Mollusca; class Bivalvia; order Mytilida; family Mytilidae; genus Mytilus; species Mytilus edulis. The sequence continues at coordinate 5,638,275 of NC_092356.1, forward strand.
TAAAAGGATCACAAATTGAAAGCTCTTCGACTTCGTTTTATTTTCAATATAGATCAATATATATACTTGTCGTTAGTCCCCCAAACCTAAGTCAGGTATATTAATTGGTGGAGGACCCGGTTCGCCAAGCCTAAGTCAGGTATATTACATTTCTGGCGCAAAACTCTCTACATAAGAATAAAGAACAAAAGGCAGATGAAAGGTGCTTTACTCGGATAGATACAAAGCAGAAATAACATCGAACAGGAACACAGACCGGACAGAGCAGAAAATGCATACATCCACACAATTTTATTCATTTTGTCGGTAGATATAAGACGAGGTAGTATGAGTGCCAATGAGACAACCCATCAAAGTCACAATTTGTAAAAGTAAGCAATTATAACTCAAAGTACGGTCTTCAACAGATTTTTTTGCAATGAATGAAGTTGTTGATTTATGACTTTTGTGCCTCTTTTTTACATATGTGTTTGCTTGTGTAGTGATTTGTATTAACCCAATGTTGACTGTAATATCCCTATTTTGTACATTTTAATTATTATGTCTGTTTGTTTTGTTCACGCATCGTTGTCAATGTAATGGAGTTTGATGAGACTGTCAAACAAGTGAGAGGTTAAGCTAGCTATAAAACTAGGTTAAATCCATCTTTTTGTACATAAGGAAATACATGTACCAAGTCAGGAATATAACAGATATTATCCATTCCTTTCGTGTGTTTGAGCTTTTGATTTTACCATTTGATTAAGAACCATCAGTTTTGATCTTTTCTCGGAGATTAGTAAAACATTTCAATTTTTCTTTTTAATGACTATTCTTTATTAAACAGTAATTGCTTTTCAAATTATAGTTTATATACATGTAGCAGCTGCAAATATCTGACATGCTGAAGACTTGTAAATTGTTTAAATTTCCGTAGCAATAGCGGCAGCCAAATATATGAAGTTTTAGGTGAAGACTTCGGTCAAGTAACTGGTACCTGGTGTTAAATCGTCATTGTTAAGGAGCGATTGGATATTATGGATGATATTAACTTCCGGTAAAGGATGGGAGTTATTTTCGTTTTTTGCGACGTGTATAATGTTTCTATGTCTGGAAGGATACATGTGGCGTCAGGTATGCATAATAAACAGTTAACATAATGCATTGGCGGATCCGGGGTGTACCGCGGGTTAGACTCTTCCCTACTTCCATCTTTTCATTGATGTAACGTTTCGTTGGGGTTAAACCACCATTTTCAAAAGGGCTGTCTAATTTTTTTTAATCACTTTTGTTTTTTTTTGTAATTTGCATGAACAAATTGTCAAGTTTTAAGAAAATTGAATGTTATCACGCATGCGCAACGACAAGTAATTTTAAGTATCTCTGGTCTCGTAAGATTATTGCCGACATATGCTTTCTGTGGTCTCGCGAGATGAGTGACATATGCTTTCTCTGGCCTCGTGAGATGAGTGACATATGCTTTCTCTGGTCTCGTGAGATAAGTGACATATGCTTTCTCTGGTCTCGTGCTATGAGTGACGTATGCTTTCTCTGATCTGAGTTTTTTGCCGTGACGTATAGAAAGTATTTCTTTATTCAATTTTAACTTAAAATTTACGATGTATAAGTATATGTATATTCTTTTATATGTTATCTCATCCGGAATTTTAGATTTTATGCATTTTTAATGCTTTTTTATTTGTATGTATATTATTTTTTAACTTCTCTGTAACCTTTGTCATGTTTGTACTTGAGAATAATAATATATATATATATATAATTTCATTTAAATTTTAATGAAATTATTAATTAACTTTTTTAACTATGATAATTAAATCAATCTACCGAGAACATGTACATTGTATATATAAATCATTAAGCAATTATTTTTTTTTTATAAAGTCTCATGAAAAGTGAAAGATTTAATCAGTTAAAAATCGGTACAAAAGATGTCACAGCTAAGAAGACAATTTTATTTTCTCTGTGAAGTGAGTGAAAATTGACAATGAGATGTTATGAATGAATGAAGCCGATTCGTTGTTAATTAAGACTTGAATTGACAAGAACTAACACACTAGGTGAAAATTCACTTGTACGGATATACAAATGTGTCCCCTTTTGAACCAAAAAATGCATGTACAGAAGGATCTGTAAGGTTAGAAATTATTTCATTCGTCTAAATAATATAATTCGTCTAAATAATATAAATTTGAAAATAACATAATCATTAATATGTTAACTAATCTATCTGGGTGTGATATGGTGTAAATATGAAATATTGGTTTGTTATTGTGTTCGCGAACATTTATCACAGTGTTAAGAAAAGCAGACACAAAAATGACCTTGTGATACACACATGTTTTTATCGAACACTGACATAAAATGTTTCGCTTACAGTGCAAAAATAATTTACTTGATTTTTTTCAGAGAACATTTTTGTCGAGCCTGCGACTTTTTTCGCAGAAAGCTCGACATAGGAATAGTGATCCAGCGGAGGCGGCGACCTTAACTTACTTCTTAAATAAAAGCTTTATATAAAAAGGTGGAAGACCTGGATGCTTCATACTTTGTAGATAGGTGTCTTATGCTAAAAATTTCCGTCTGTCACATGTCTATTGTCCTTGGCCTCATTTCATGGTTCAGTGACTACTTGAGAAAAGTTAAGATTTTTTGTAATGTTAATTTTTCTCTTATTATGAGTAACAGGATAACTATATTTGGTATGTGCATACCTTGCAAGGTCTTCATGCCCGACCGACAGTTTTTACTTGACTTTGACCTCATTTCATGGATCAGAAAACAAAGTTTAGTTTTGGTGGTCAAGTCCATATATCAGATACTATAAGAAAGGTATAGTATATTTGGTGTATGTAAGGCATGTAAGGTGTACATGTCCAACTGGCAGGTGTCATCTGACCTTGACCTCATTTTTCATGGTTCTGTGGTTACAGTTAAGTTTTTGTGTTTTGATTTTTTTTTCTGATACTGTATGCAATAGGTATACTATATTTGGTGTATGCAATGATCATAAGGTGTACGCGTCCAACTGGCAGGTGTCATCTGACCTTGACCTCATGTTCATGGTTCAGTGGTCAAAGTTAAGTTTTTGAGTTTTGGTATTTTTTTTAATACTATATACAATAGGTCAACTATATTTGATGTATTGAAATATTTTATGATGTACATGTCAGTCTCACAGGTTTAATTTGACCGTGATCTCATTTTCACGGTCCATTATTCAGTTTTAAGTTTAACTGATTATTTTGTCTATTTTTCATAAGGTTTAAGCAAAAGGTAAACTATATGTTTTGAAGGATTTTAAGCTGTTTATGTCGGTCTGGCAGGTATCGTCTGACTTTGATCTAATTTTAGTTGTTCATTGGTCAATGTTAAGTTTTCGTGGTGAAGTTTTGTTTCTTAGATACTATAAGCAATGGGTCAACTTATTTAATGCATGATAGATTGATTGTAAGGTATTCATGAATACCTGACATAATTCATCTGACACCTTGCCCTCATTTTCATGGTTACAATTTACTGATAATGCTAATTGCCTTGTAATTGGTCAACGACGAACCAAAAAACAAGTCTTTAATAGGCTATTTTAATTCCCAGAATGCATCACTTTTCCGTCAATAAGTTATCAGAATACTGACCTATTTATGATGTTTAGGATGTTCTTGCGTATTTATGCAGCCTATCCTTTTCTTAGCTTCCACAACCTCAGTACATCACCCTATTTACCAAGTTTGTAATAACATGAACAACACGACGTGCGCCACATGTTGAGCAGAATTTACTTACCCTTACGGAGCACCTCAGATCACCCTTAGTTTTTTGGTGGGGTTCGTGTTGCTCAGTCTTTAGTTTTCTGTGTTGTTTCTTGTGTACTATTATTTGTCTGTTTGTCTTTTTAACTTTTAGCCATGGCGTTGTCGGTTTATTTTCGATTGATGAGTTTTTGACTGTTCCCCTGGTATCTTTTGTACAATTGTATTGTATTTATAATTTTGTTCTTTCTAGATTGTACTGAACTTTTGTTTTATATTTCAGGTGTCTACCATTTACCGTCATTTCAATTATATAACTGCGTGACTTGTAAAGGGTACATCCAAAGAAAAACTATTATTTCAACCAATCAGATTTGAGCAGATATAAGCCGTTAAACTTTGTTCCAGTGGTATGAAAATGGGATTTTCCGGGTCTATCTAAACTGAGCGTTATTGGACATTGTGTTTTAGGGATTCACTCTTAAAAAACAACGTTTTACCATGCAGAGCAATCATAGTAATCAAAGTTATGACTTAACGTGTGAGTGTAACTATGGAAACGACTACGTGTGTGAGCAAAGGGAAATGTTTATACCAGCTCTGTTTGACAGTTGAATGCCCAGTAGTCAACATATTTATCATCGTAATATTTTTACATCCTAAAAATAGAACGCCATCAACTATTCTTTTGTCAACACTCGCCGCTTCAGACTTTTTGACAGCAATACTAGCACCAATACCATTTCTGATTGGATACGCATTTAACTTTAACGAACTCATAATTGCTGAAGATTCAATTTTGGGCGGATGGATATGGCCGGAACTATACTCGAAATGTACTATATTGATGCCTCTTTCGATGGCCTCTTCTGTGTTCCATATGATGTCATGTTGTTTTACGTTTATGTTAAACATTCAAAAGGTCATTGCCCTGCAATTTCCACTCTGGACTATGAAGCATATAGGAAATAAGGCAACACTATTAGCAATATGTCCATTCGTACTTGCCGTTCTTGGATTTAATACATGGCGTACAATTACAGAAAATGGATATTTTTTCGAAGGGAACAACAGTGTTTGCTGTATGGTTAAATATACGCCAAATAGCCATATAAAAGGTTCCGTAACATTTATTGGTATGTGTCTTATGATTATAACGCTTGTGATAATATTAAGCACGATATACATTTGTTGGAAGCTAAGAACTCTTGGAAAAACATTCAGATTCCGAACGTTAGAAAAAAACAGTAAAAAGATTCCGAACGTTGAGGAAAACAGTCTGACGACTCCTAACGCTAAGGGAAATACTCCGAAAACTCCGAACGCTAAAAGAAACAGTATAAAAATTCAGAACCCAAAGGCCCAAGCAAAGATTCGCCGGTCTGCTTTCATAGTGGTATTTATATCTGTGGTATTTATACTTTCGGAAATGTTCACTTACTTATGGACAATCAACATATCAGGAATGATGTCATTCAGTCACACTCTTGACCAGTTATGTGACTCTTTAATGATATTAAGTTGGCAGTTCGGATTTTCTGTAAATTTCATTGTGTATTTTATGATGAGCGCAAAATTGAGGAAAACACTGCAGACATTTTTTGGCAAGTTATTTCGCTGTAATAAAAGAAAGAAAGATGAAAACATCTTTTCAAACACCATTACATCAACTCCTAGCTCTACGATTATCTGATCAGGGTCAGTCAACTTCCTACAATCCATTTTTGCGATGTCATCAACAGTTATAATCATGGTTACAGCTGATATAATATAGAGTGACTGTAACTATGGACAGTTTACTACCGAACCATTACACTCATTTTTTATTCTATGAATATTTTTTTTTTAAATGGGACCTTCCTTTTTCAAGGTGACCTTACGGAGATAGACTTGGGATGCGATACATAACTCTTAAAATCACCATTACGTTTGTGTCAACCATTTTCATAAAAGTATTCTAAACTTCTAGTCGACATAGATTATTTGCAATCTGTTTCAGATAAATGCTAAAAATACTTTGATGAAACTTGACTTTTACAAACGTGTTACTGATTTCAAGAGTTATCTGCCTGAACCAATGTCTACTTACTTAAATGGTCAGCTCATTAATAAAAAAAACAACGTTTGAATAAAAATGAAAACAATGGCAATCTTTTGTGAATATGTCCCGTCTTCTAGCTCCGCTCCCTCGGATATGTCATTATGACTGAAACTTTTGAATAGTTTACAAGTTAAAATCCGTATCTTGATCTGTTTAAATGGCACTTCTCATGATAAAAGAGGGGCGAACGATACCAGAGGGACATTCAAACTCATAAATCGAAAATAACTGACAACGCCACAGCTAAAAAAGAAGAGGACAAACAGACCAACAATAGTACACTCAACATAACACAAAAAAAAAACCGACTAAGCAACACGAACCTTATCAAAAACTGGGGTGATATCAGGTGATTCAGAATGGTAAGCAGATCCTACTTCACATGCGGCACCCGTTTCGTTGCTCATGTTAGTAGTAACCTGGTAATAAGTCTAATTTGGTTGGTCACATTCGTGAAAAGGGAACGAGACTGTGGTTACGACATAACGAAATATCCGTTATCATCTGTAAAACGGATATTTCATAACGGTCACCAAACTCGTGATTGAGTCTGTAAAATTTACAAAGCAATGATATCAAACCCAATTATAATTAAATAATTTATATAAACAGACACAAAGCACAGACATAGTCTAATAGCGAACGAAGCAATGCGACATTTTGTTTCATGTATGGTGCCAAAATTTATTTATTTTTTCAGATTAAAAAAAAATGGTGTTTTGGGTTAGCTCCCGCCGGTCAGGATTCACCTCAAAAGCTTCTGTTACGGATGTAGATTTGATAAAAAAAATGTAATATTACCATAGATATGATTGATTGAAAGTTTTTATTGGCCCGCACGTGAGTTTTCCTCATCACTTAGCGTCTGTCGTAGTCGCCCGTCGTCGTCCCCTTTTACAAAAATCTTCTCCTGAAACTACCAGGCAAAACTTAACCAAACTTGCACACAACAATGACCTGACATGGCTAAAAATACAACATAGGGGGTAAAATGCAAGATTCGTCTCTTATTTTGAAAACAGTTATAAATAGAGAAAATCTTACCCCAGCAAAAATGTTCTGAATCTGGAGTTCTACGAATTGTCCATGTACGTCAAAACTGTCAGACAACTTCATATAGCTGTTACTAGAAAACACCCGCGAAATATACTTTGGTTCAAAATTTTATGCATTGATATGAAGGGGGAGGGGGTTAACTTTCCAGCCTCAGTTCTGTACCCATTTTTTAACCAAATACGAAGTAATCCCCACCCTTTTCATGTTGAATCGCTGCGGTTTCACGAAAGGAAAAGCTCTTGACATATAAAAAATCTGTTGTTAAATTGCCGAGAGCGTCTAGGTAATATGTATTACAGTGTGTTTCAGTGTAATGTCAATCCTCATCTGATTGCCGAGAGCGTCTAGGTAATATGTATTACAGTGTGTTTCAGTGTAATTTCAATCCGCATCTGATTTCAGGTGTTACCGTGCTCAGAACCACCCAAATATAAGAGTGGACTGAAAATGTTACTAGTATGCAGTAATATATTAATGGGGGTGGGTCACATGCCAGCCGCTCTTCGGTAAAACTGAAGTAATCCCCCACCTTTTCATGTTTAATTGATGCAGGTCCCCGGAAGGAAAAGCTCTTGACGTGTTTAAATATGTTGTTAAATTGCTGAGAGCGTCAAGGAAATGTGTATCACAAAGGGTTTTAGTGTAAGGTCAATATTTACCTTATCTGATACGAAATGAAATAAAATTTAGCCTGGCAGACGTGCAATGACGGAAATGATGAGGCACGTAAGTTTCAGAGCCGAACGTTTTGAAGGACAGACGATCCGAACTGGCCTTTTCCCAATTTTTAACTCCCAAATGCCCGCAAAAGATCTTGAAATGAACACATAATACACTACGCTGGTCATTGTCCCTTTGTGGGTTAAAACAATATTCGTGGATTTTATATGAAAGAAAAACGCGGAACCCAATTTCAACTCTATTCATTTAGTAATATTGATTGCCCTTGAACGACAAATTTTACCATTTTTCATTTTTCATTTTTGCCTATTATCTTGAAAACTACGATGGATAGAAAGAAACTTCACATGCAAAAATAACCAAGACAAGTTCAACAAATAAATCTCAAGGTCAAAATCGTCAGGCGACTTCTTAATATTAGTGTTATTGTCCTTTGAAGATGATTTTTATGGATTTTTTGCGTGTTTGTCTTATATCGTTAAAATGATAAAATATAGATAAAACTTATATAACCAAAAAAGATCAGCAAGCCAAGATCTACAATTAAGACAATCTGGAGAAAACCTTATAGGAGTTATTGCCCTTCAATGACATTTTTTTACCATTTTGATTGCGTTTTTTGGTATATTTGACAAAAAACCTTATGATTTTAGATACATAAACACTTTAAATCACAAGCAAGATCTACTAACAAGTCAATTATTTAAGATAGTTAGTAGACTGTCACTTAAATGAAAATTTTGTTGACCCTCTTTTGTGTTTTGAGCCAAACTAAATTAAAAGAAGATAGAGACAAAAATTAACAGACTAAATAATCAGAATGCAAAATCAACAAATCAAAGATTTTTGTCTTGAATTCTATTCTCGTCTTCACTGTTGGAGAGTGTTCATTGTTTAATATTCACATAGACCAAGGTGATCGCCTCTAGTTTCTTACCAAATAGCCCGGAACCTTTGCTGACAATATTTAAGAATTTAATGCTTCTTTTTGTAGCTTCATTTGGGTGTTAAAGCGTTGAACGAAGTACATTTTTTATGAAGCGCGGAAGTGCTTCATTCTAAATATGTGCACACGGTCAACGCTTTTCCAACCCTATGAAGTTACAAAAAGAAGCATTCGAATCAATACTAAAGTCTTACAATTTCATTTTTTAGCTAGAATCATGAAAACACGATTTATCAAGGTTTTTTTTTTTTAATTATCTGTGCACTTTATTGTGGGACCTCGTGTCATCATGAATGATAAATTTTATTGTGTAATGAAGTTGATTAAGGAATAACGCGAGATGTGCAGTTAGCCAATCAGAATAACGTATTATAATGAAACATACATCTAATGTAATTATTGGTATTTATTATGTTGAAAATATCAGGGTTTAATTCTTCCTCTTTCTTTTCCCATATATTTTATTTTCGTAATGAGAGGAGGTTTTACAATTAAAAAAAAACTAAAAAACTTTAAATAGTTCTTTTTGATGATTAAGTGCTATACTAATGTTATAGCAAAACAATACATGACTGGATGGAATGTAAATCAAATCGTTTCCGTTCATTTTCGTTAATTTCCGTCATTTAATAGATGCATCTTCCTCATTGTCATCATTTTGATTTTTTGGAAATTACAACTTTTATTTTTAAACGACTTTAGAGAGCTACGCAATTTAGAAACAATTGTGCTCTCTACTTCAAACAAGCAACTTTTGTACTGAAAAACGACATTTTAAAGATGACTAATGTCTTGATGAAGATTCTGCTTTACACAGTGGACTCCTAGTTCTCTCCCTTTTAACCTACGGGCACCTGACCCAGGACTAATTAAGTCAAGGACAGGTACTCAGTCGACATTGTTTTTATTGGAATATATCAATATTAAAAGATGAATAGTACACTCTCTTCTTCGTCACTTGAATGAAGCTGGATATTGTCTAACCTGTTACCTGTTACATATTCTGTAAATTTCGCCTCTGTTAGGCGCACCACCAAATTGTGTAACTTTGGATTTAATCATAATTATCATTATTACAAGTGCTTACTTCTACACCACTACTAGTACGTATTTAAAGATTCTTACAATTTGTCAGAATGGGAAATGAGAATTCTACTGTTATATATAAGAATATTTACCAGGATCCTTACGACACGCTTCCGCTCGTACTAACTCTCATATCAGCACCGTTATCGATAGTTGGAGCGTTGTTTATCTTTATTACATTTAGTTTGGTCGATGAGGCTAGGAACGAGACAAGAAAGTTACTAGTATGTTTAACTATATCTGATTTCATCATGGCGATAAGTTCCACTGTTGGCAACGTTCGGTACGCCGTAAAATACGGAAAATCAGAAATAATAGAACTTGCCTGCCCTAGTGCAGAATGTGACTACCTTTGTCTGATTCATGGCAGTGTCAAAACTTGGGCAAACTTATGTTCATTTTTCTGGACTACAATCATTGCATTCCATTTGCTAACGAATGTTGTTTTCAAAACGAGGGAACATTATTTCACATTGAGGCTATGTGTTCATGGTGTAGCATGGGGAGTGCCTCGTAAGTATACTATTATGCTTTGCTCATCGTTGAAGGCCGTATGGTGACCTATATGGGTTAATTTATGTGTCATTTGGTCTTTTGTGGAGAGTTGTCAAAGTGGCAATTATACCACATCTTCTTTTTTAAATCTTTCATTTTTTTTTTATAATTTTATCGATTTAATGACCAAAATCAGATTATTGTATTTTGATCACTTAACACTTCGGAAAACACATTTGTGCGAGTTTTATTATAGAAACAGGAAGAAAACCCAAGGTCGCCGATCTATGTTACATAGGAAATAAAAATGAACTGTATACTTTCCGATTATTAAGTAAAGATATTTGTTTTATGCATAACTCATTGGCGGTAAAAAGTTTTAGGAGAAAAGAAAAGATATTGCGTATGACGCAAATATCAACCTGTACAAGAGAGAAACCTATAACGCAAATGTACAACGCTTGTATTGCTGTTCTTCAACACGAAGTCACAATATGGCTTTTGGCATAGATCAAAAACTTTAATCTTACCGCAAGTTATATTTTATGCCAAGTTGTTGTCCATAATTATTATATTGCTCTTTTTTCTACAACATTGTTGTGTTCAATGTTATAATTTACTTGCAAAACATGTTACCTACCTTGCAAACACAAAACAAAAGATTTCATCATTTTTGTCGGTTTTCCACAAGGATGCTATTGGTTGTTATATGTTAACAGGGAAGCAACTTGATAAATAGTCAAATTAGAATAGATTAAAAAAAAAATAATACAACCCACAATGTAAGTTAACCATTTTTCTTAGCGAACAAGTCTTTATTGATTTCCGTTTATTTTTCTGACTGCTGATTTCCTTTTTTGTCTATGTTTTTACGTTCTCAGCCTAACTATCTTCCGCCCAATTATTGAATCATTTTCTAATTACAATTTCAATAATTTAATATATTCCTTTTTAATAGATCTATTGTCTCAGTGGTTTTATGGTAGCATACCATGGAAGCTTACAATAAAAGCATATTATCTTCAATGCAATAGATTGTACAAGTTAAAAAAAAAACGTTAATATAAAAGAGAAGATGAGGTATGATTGCCAATGAGACAACTCTCCACACGAGACCAAAATGACACAGAAATTAACAACTATCGGTCACCGTAGGCGTACGGCCTTCAACAATGAGTAAAGTCCATAACGCATAGTCAGCTATAAAAGGCCCCGAAATGACAATGTAAAATAATTCAAACGAGAAAGCTAACAGCCTCATTTATATTTATAAATAAAAATAAACGAAAAACAAATATTAAGACTGATATATTTCTACGTTAAGAACGCAGAGAAAAACAAAGATTGAAAGACTTGCAGTAACAAAATGTGTCTTGATTATAAAAATGGACCATTACCTTGTTTGTCAGGGTGTTAAAAAGTTTACTTCAGTCTAATAAAAAAGAACGTTTTCATCATCTTTGATACGCCTGTAATGTTTGTCATTGGCAGTTTGACATCACTGAAAAAATCAACATCATACTCGAGTAGACCTTTCTTGATTTTCTGTTTACAGTTGTTATAGTAATACTAGCAATGGTCAATGGGGTTATAGGTGAAGATTACAGGGTCGGCAGTGGTCTGTGGTGCTGGATCTCAGCATGCATTACTCCTTCAGAACAGTTTTTCTGGATGATGGTGACGGGTAAAGGCTGGGAACTACTCATGTACCTTCTAACTGGAGCTTCGTATATCTTGTTAAAGGGATATATGATACAGAAGGTGAAATATTAATCTCTTTTTTTTTCAATAAAAGAAACATGATTTGTTTGTATATATAAACTTTTGAATAATATATAATAATATATAACTTTTTCGTCCGTTTTTCCCCTAATAAGAAAATTAACATGTATACTGATTGCTATTGGATGGAGGGGCACTTACACACGTGTTAAACCCTGCCACCATCCTTTATGTATAAAAAGAAGATGAGGTATGATGGCAAATGAGACAACCTTTTACAAGAGACCAGATAACACAGAAATTAACAACTATTTTCACGGTACTGTATATTGTAATATCGACAGTATAAATAGACAAGAGTTATCTATCTTTACATTGAATGATGCTGTGTGGCTTATCTGTAATTGTATCTGTATTAACATCTGTATTACATGATGGCAAATGAGACAACCTTTTACAAGAGACCAGATAACACAGAAATTAACAACTATTTTCACGGTACTGTATATTGTAATATCGACAGTATAAATAGACAAGAGTTATCTATCTTTACATTGAATGATGCTGTGTGGCTTATCTGTAATTGTATCTGTATTAACAGTTGCAAGACCGGACGTGTGCATTAAAGATTGTACATTCAATGGTGTTATATATTTGTCCATGCCTTTGGTTAAATCCTGTATAATCGTCCGATAGAGACATTACAGGCACGACCATCAACAATGAGCAAAGCCCAAACCGCGTAGTCAGATATAAAAGGCTCGGAATGACATGATGGGACAGACATATACATACATAATATGGCGGGATGCAAACAGTGCACCGTTAACGAACTGTAAAAAGAGCCTGCACCAAGCCAAGATAAACATACATTTCGGTGGTTGTCGTTTATTGTTATTTGCCATATTTGCTTGATTTTTGTTTGTTGTATTATAAGTATTCGTAACTTTTTTGAAAGGGCAACGCTTAAGTACTGTTATTACAACTATGCTATATTCGTTGCTAATAAACTTAATATCTTGCAAAAAAATAATATATCTTGTCATAAATAGGTAAAATACCTGTACCTTTAAAATTTTGATAGTGCTCACAAAAGTTAATTCATTTAACCTCAGGTCTTTTCATTTTAAATGGTTTACATCTTTGTGGTGTTTATGGATATTTGTCTCATTGGCAAACATTCCACATATCCTTACTTTTATATTGGTATAATGTATTAGTTTACACAATAGATTGCAACCTGATACAGTTGGACGCCATATTTCTTAATATAATGGCTCAAGAGTAACACAATAGGGACGGAAGTTATATGTTATCTTTGTGTTGCGTGCTGGTCAATTTTGGTTCATCAATTTATGATCATGGAATCGTTTAGACTCAAACCTGAACTTTGGAAAAAATAAATCTCAGCATAATCTGGGTCATCATTGCTGAGTACCAACGAACACATATTTCAATCGTTTTGATTATTTTATATATTTTCACAGAAGGGCAGTTTCGGCGGGAAAAGCTGTCCTATGAAATATAATTCTTTCAAAGTATAGCAAGTGAGAAAAGCGTAATCTTTGGAATATTTTTAAAATGTTCTTTGGTAATCAAACCACATCTCCATTTTTATTTCAATTATATAACACAAATACGTGATTTGATTTTGGAGTTTGTGTACAACACATTCTGCATTTTTCTCCAAACAAGAGAGACAACTCTGATTTTTGAATCGTTTTATTTCAATACCAAAAGTCTCCTCTTTCAAAGATACTGTTACTTAGATATATAACGTCGTCTTATGTACATTAAAATTCTAAAATAAATATGCAATAATTTATTCTGTCGTCTACTTTTTTTGTATCTAAGCTTAATCAATGCATAAATTTTTATCTTTCTTATTTTCTGGGTTTTTTTTTTAGAGAAAAGAACGAAAACAAGCTCGGTTGAGTTTTAATGATTTATCCGACAACCTCAGACCTTCAGATGGGAATTACTTGACACTGTGGCTAATAATCTATGTTCTGAGGATATGGGGAACAATAAGATTTGGTGTTGCAATGTATAAACACCATACCAAAGACCAACTCGAAAATTATGCAACGTTTGACAAAATCTTTTTCTATATTCAGTGCTTCGGGGATTCTTCACAGGCTTTCTTCTCATGTATTTTATTTTGCCTTTTAGATCCTGTTATTCGCAATTCATTACTGGCCTATCGTCGTCGACAAAGTTACCACAGACTTGATTCAGTTGTTGCTTGAATGAGGGAAACAGGACCTTTATCGGGACGTCGGGATCGGGTGTTTTTATCTCGGGATTTCGGGATTGATTCTTTTGGGATCCGGGAATTCTTTTTTCGAATTTAGCGATGTCGGGATTTAAATTTCTTTAAATTCGGGACCTCGGAATTTCATGTTTTTAAGCCCGGGATTTCGAAAGCAGGACGCCTCCGACACCCCTCACCCTTTTTGAATGTTTGTTATTGTTTTTTCGTTGTGTATATTTTGTACAGTTTTATACAATATGTTTTATTGATACATGTAACTATGTATTAACATTTTCCTTTTTATTTTAAGAATGAATAATGAGATGTGGTATGATTGCCAATGAGAGAACAATCCACCAAAGTTCAAATGCAGTTGATGTTTTAAACAATGCTAGGCAACCGTACAAACTTCAATATTGAGAAAACCCCATACCAGTTTTAAAAAAGCTCCGCCATGACACAATTCAAATAATTTAATAATAAAAGAAAAATTACGGCCTGATTATTGACATAAACTGTTATCACAGAGATATGTCTCGCCTTTTTGTTATTTTGATTATGCAAATGTTGAAATCAAAATAGCAATACCTTAACATTTTACACAAGTTATGCAAACATTCAAAGTCAATGAACCATGACTGAGTTACATGGCTAAACAATCAAATATTTCGCAAGAATATTTATAGAAATAATATTTAAATTCAACAATAGCATATTACACTGTAAATAAAAAACTTAGTAAAAGCACAGTTTGGAGTCTCCTGTAGATGGTAGCCTCATTGGTAACCATACCATAATATATGATATTATATCTAGAATCACTGAACTTTTAGAATAAAATGTATAGAGAAAGATATGTCTCCTTTTTTTTTTGTAAATATGAAAATCCTGAAATGAAAATGGCAACATGTAAACTATGCAAAACATTATCTATGTAACTATGTGCCTGTCTTTAGTCATGAGCCTGTTATTTAGTGGTTGTCGTTTGTTTATGTGTTACATACTTGTTTTTCGTTCATTCTTTGTACATACATAAGGATAGTAATGCCCTTTACCGTCAGGCGTCAAACTGCCAATTTCAGCCACCGTTAGCGTCAAATTGGTTAAAATTTTACCGTGATTGTCGAAATATATTCTTATCGTGATTCGTCAGGTGTCTGAAATAATTATCGTTACCAATATATTTGGGGGGGGGGGGGGGGGAAATTAACGTGATTCGACAAAATCAGTCAATTTTTTTATTGTCTAAAAGTGTACATTTTATCGTCATGCATCAACAATTACCGTTAACGTCATTTGGCAAGAAATTTTACCGTTATTCATCATGAAGGTACCCCCATTACTACCCTCATAAATTAGGCCGGGAGTTTTCTAGTTTGTATTGTTTTACCTTTTCGGGGCCTTTTATGGCGGACTATGTGGTATGGACTTTGCTCATTGTTGAAGGCCATAATGTGACCTACATTTGTATAATAGTTAATTTCTGCGTCTATTTGATGCCAATGCTTATAAAACTACATACTAAATATTATTGGCTTATCACGAGTATAGTTCCCTGTCGACAAACCAAAACACGAATTTAAACTTTACTTGTAAACTATGCAAAAGTTTAAAAGTCAAGACCGTACATGAGGAGGCGGAGCCAAGTATTTTCCGTGGAAATAAGATATTATAATTCTAATACAACTGCATACCAAATTTTACTGACCCACCACTAGTGATTGTCAATTGAATGACATACTCACAAACTCTTGCATGAGTGAAGCCGACACCGAAAACAGCAAACCTTAGTCTCGCTAAATTTTTTAGTATCAAAACAAGCTAGCCTGAAAGTTTTAGGCTAGCTTGTTTTGATACTAAAATTTTAAAAGTTGTGAATTAGCAACTGCCTTGGTTTATAACTTGTGAAATATGTGTAATTGTTTATTTGTATATTAATTTTGTGGCACAATAACTACTGACTGTAATATATAGAAGATTTTTATGGTTTGCAGTTGGGTTTAACCGTTAAACCTGCTTAAATAAAACTGATGTTAAATGACAAAGCACATTATTGACGTCGATCGGCAATTTTCGGGTGAACCCGCTACGAAGGTACGGAATCGGCCGGGTTGTCACGAATGGGTTGATGTATGAATGATTGTATAACAGAAGACGGTAAATATTCATAAAAGATTGCCTTTGTTATTTACCATTTTTATTAATTCTTTTTATTTATCATTTCTTTATTAATGAGCTGAATACTTAACTTAACACCTTAATATGTGATTACACACCCATTTTTGAAAAACATTTATGGAAATAAAAATTAGTGTAATGGTTCGGTATTAAACTGTCCATATAGTTATAGTCACTTTTTAAACTCAGCTGTAACAACAATTAAAACTGTTGATGACATCACAATAGTTGATTTCCGGAAGTTGACTGACCCTGCTCAGATAATCGCAGAATTAGGAGTTAATGTAATGGTGTTTGAAAAAACGTTTTCAACTCTCTTTCTTTTATTACAGCGAAATATTTTGACAAGAAATGCCTGCAGTGTTTTCCTTAATTTCGCGCTCATTATAAAATAGACAATGAAATTTACAGAAAATCCGAATTGCCAACTTAATATCATTAAAGAGTCACATAGCTGGTCTAGAGAATTACTGAATGGCAATAATCCTGATTGGTTGATTGTCCATAAGTAGTTAAGCACTTCCGAAAGTATAAATACCACAGATATAAATATCACTATGAAAGCAGACCGGCGAATCTTTGCTTGGGTCTTTGGGTTCTGAATCTTTAGACTGTTTCTCTTAGCGTTAGGAATCGTACGGCTGTTTTCCCTAAAGCTCGGAGTCTTCGGGCTGTTTTTCTCTGCATTCGGAATCTTCGGAGTGTTTACCCTCGTGTTAGGAGTCGTCAGACTGTTTTCACCAACGTTTGGAATCTTTTTACTGTTTTTTCTAACGTTCGGAATCTGAATGTTTTTCCCAAGGGTTCTTAGCTTCCAACAAATGTATATCGTGCATAAGATTATCACAAGCGTTATAATCATAAGACACATATTCATAAATAATAAGGAACCATTTATATGGCTCTTATATTTAACTATACAGCAAACACCGTTCTTCCCTTCGAAAAAATATCCATTTCCTGTAATTGTACGCCATGTATTAAAGCCAAGGACGATAAGCACGAATGGAAATATCGCTAAAAATGTTGCCTTATTTCCTATATACTTCATAGTCCAGAGTGGAAATTGCAGAGCAATTACTTTTTGAATGTTTAACATAAACGTAAAACAAACTGACATCATATGAAACCCTGAAGAGGTCAAGGAAAGTGGCGTCAATATAATACAATTGGAGTAGAGTTGTGGCCATATCCATCCGCCCAAAATTGAATTTTCGGCAATTATGAGGTTGCTAAAGTTAAATGTGTATCCAATAAGATATGGTATTGGTGCTAATATTGTTGTCAAACAGTCTGAAGCGGCAAGTGATGACAACAGAATAGTTGATGGCGTTCTATTTTTAGGACGTAAAAGTATTGTGATGATAAATATGTTGACTACTGCGCATTCAACTGTCAAACAGGGTTGTGTGATGGTTATCCATGCAGATGGAATAAACAATTCACTTTGCTCACAAATGTGGTCGTTTCCATAGTTACACTCACAATTTAAATCATAACTTTGATTACTTATATTGCTCAGCATGGTAAAACGTTGCTATTAAGTGATATTGAAAGTCCCTAAAACTCAATCTCCATGTATATACTCAGTCTAGATAGATCCTTGAAAATCTCAATTTCATAACACTGGAACAGCCGGGGTATATTTGCTCAAATCTGATTGGTTGAAATAATCAAGAAATATAGAGAACAGGTTGCTTCTTTGCATGTACCCTTTACAAATCAAGCAGTTATTCAATTGATGACGATAAATGGTGGGCACCTGCAAAATAAAGATATTAAAATAAATGAAAGTATAATCTACAAAGAACACCAGATGTTTTATCAATACTATAATATATTACAATGATATTACATGTATTAACTGGTTGTTTCTGTATTGGCCCTGCTATAGATTCGAGGTTAGCTGTATAGGATTCGAGACTCAAAGAGTCAAGGAACAATTCAGCTGACCGAAAATCTATAACAGGACCAATACAAAAACAGCCAGTTCATAAAACTTTTATTAAGTGATTGAAAGAAAATAAAAAAACCGGAAGTGAACGTTCCGTATGTTTTAATTCATAACGATACCTCCAAAATTAAGTAATGGCTTAAGAAAATTGAAACCGGAAGTGGACTTCCTGTATTAGCCAATGGGGCGATGCGGCTTTATTTTCGTATTGGCCCTGTTCGAAAAGCAAAATTAACTCTTGGTTTATATCGACAGTGGAACGTGATCAGTATTGCACATGCTGATTAATCTGTATTAGGGCTGATTTACTAATATCATTTTTAATAATGAAAAAAGATATCAATGGTTCCATGGAAGTCCCTAAAACTCAATCTCCATGTATATACTCAGTCTAGATAGATCCTTGAAAATCTCAATTTCATAACACTGGAACAACCGGCGTATATTTGCTCAAATCTGATTGGTTGAAATAATCAAGAAATATAGAGAACAGGTTGTTTCTTTGCATGTAGCCTTTACAGAGGGGGGATAGGACCTTTATCGGGACTCCGGGATCGGGTGTTTTTAAGCTCGGGATTTCGGGATTGACCCTTTCGGGATCCGGGAATTTTTTTCTTCGGATTTCGGGACGTCGGGAATTACTTTATTTAAATTCGGGATTTCGGGATTTCGTGTTTTTAAGCCCGGGATTTCGGGATCAGGACCCCTCCTATCCCCCCTCTTTACAAATCAAGCAGTTATTCAATTGATGACGATAAATGGTGGGCACCTGAAAAATAAAGATATTAAAATAAATGAAAGTATAATGTACAAAGAACACCAGATGTTTTATCAATACTATAACATGTATAACATATTACAATGATATTACATGTATTACTGGTTGTTTCTATATTGGCCCTGCTATAGATTTGAGGTTAGCTGTATAGGACCCGAGACTCGAAGAGTCAAGGAACAATTCAGCTGACCGAAAATCTATAACAGGACCAATACAAAAACAGCCACTTCATAAAACTTTTATTAAGTGATTGAAAGAAAATAAAAAACCGGAAGTGAACGTTCCGTATGTTTTAATTCATAACGATACCTCCCAAATTAAGTAATGGCTTAAGAAAATTGAAACCGGAAGTGGACTTCCTGTATTAGCCAATGGGGCAATGCGGCTTTTTATTCCGTATTGGCCCTGTTCGAAAAGCAAAATTAACTCTTGGTTTATATCGACAGTGGAACGTGATCAGTATTGCACATGCTGATTAATCTGTATTAGGGCTGATTTACTCATATCATTTTTAATAATGAAAAAAAATATCAATGGTTCCACGGAAATCTGTGGTTTCGCCTTTGAATGCTGCGGTCACTGTAAACGTGTAATAATAACTGCCTGGAGAGAACCACCGACATTCGATAGGTTAGTTTGTAATTTAATGTTTATTTTTGTATTGTTTACATATTATAACTATGTAATTTGTAGTTCTAATGAGAAATAAAATCGATTCATTCATAGGAAAAGTGACAATCTTAGTCAATTAAGAATGTATAATATATATATAAAAAAAAGATGTGGTATGATTGCCAATGAGACAACTCTCCAAAAGAGACCAAAATGACACAGAAATTGACAACTATTGGTCAATGTACGGCCTTCAACAATGAGCAAAGCCCATACCGTATAGTCAGCTATAAAATGGCCCCGAAATGACAATTTAAAACAATTCAAACTAGAAAACTAACAGACTTATTTATATAAATAAAAAACAAAAGACAAAAAAACAAATATGTAACATGTAAACAAACGAAACAACCACTGAATTACAGGCTCCTGACTTGGGACAGGCACATATATTCAGAATGCTTATCTTCTTAATATATTAATTCCCTGGATAGTTAAGTTATGAAATACTTGCTGCTGGACATGAAGCAAATAACAATAAATGGTGACATAATCACAATAAATGGTGACGTTATCACAGTATCACAATAAATTGTGACATATTCACAGTATCACAATAAATGGTGACGTTGTCACAGTATGACAACAAATGCAAACGTTTGAGAAACATATGAGGCAGAAGATAAAAAAAATAAAAAAAGGCAAATATACAATTTATAGACTTTACAAAATAAATGTAGACATGATCACTGATTCGTAATTTTTTTATGCCGGCTTTTCTACATACTGTGAAAAATGTTCGCGAACACAATAACCAACCAATTATTTCAGATTTACTCAATATAATACTGAAACACTAGTTTACAAATATATAACAGCTAATTTCCTAATGAATGTGGATATATACTTTGGTTGACTTGCTTGCTTTGTTTGTATAAATATTTGCTCATGCATTGTAATTGATATTGACATCTGCAATCAATATAACTAGGCGAAGTTACACCAGTATACATCTTATTTAGATTTGATTGGACATAATTAAATAATTAAATTCAACCTTTATACAAAAAGGCAAGCAACCAAAGTCTTCATCTACACGCATTAGGAAATTAGCTGTAACGATATATTCAATTTACATTATTACCAAATTATTTAAACAAATGAAATATTTTCTAACCTATAATTAAAGCTGCATCAGTCACTGCTATTATGTGGTTCAAAAGTGGAAATTATTGTATATCCAAAATTAAGGCTTACATGTGAACTTTTATCTTATGTGTTAGCCGTCTAGTCAATTAAAGTCTTAATTATCAAGAGTCGGCTTCATGAAAGGATTACAAAAGATCTAATTGTCAAATATCACTCAGTTAACAGAGAAAATATAATTATTGTCCCCTTTATAGCTGTGACATCTTTAAATTTTGTATCGATTTTTAGCTGATTAAATTTGTCACCTTTTCTGAGACTTTATAAAAAAAACATTAATTGAATTACATTATATACATGTATCTAATAGATTGATTTGATTAACACAATTAAAAGAGACACACGTCAAAAAACTCATTTGACGAGAGAAAGCACATATTCATGAAAAATGCAGCAAATTTTCCAAAAGATAAATAGCCTTAATATATAGCTTGATTAACTGAGAAGATACTAGCTTATGAAAACTTCGAAAAATTGACAATTTTCAAGTTTTTTCATTATACATAAATTTGTGCAATTTATATACTAAATACATGTATGAGACCACTTATATGTCTTTGGACTAACAACAGAAAAAGACAAAATACATGTAAATTGTTACTAGTCCTATAATATAAGACGCTGCAGGTTCTTCATATCCATGAACCTGTATTATAGGACTAAATTGTTAACAACAGTGTAGGGACGGAACTGTACGTTTGGGGGGCATTTGTCAATTTTCCGTCTGGCAACTTGTTATGTCTCGAATGTAGGAGCCCTGCTTGACAGTCTTTCAGATGACCAAATAAAGAATAAATATTAATAAAATGTACAGTTCCGTCCCCTCACTATGATTCCCGTATTTAATGCTAAAATTTGACAAATTGAATATCACTTACTGTGTCGCCTTGGTTAAATCACTTCCAATTAACTGTCTATCTATCTTGTGGGTATTGCCTTGGTTAGATCACTATCAATAAACTGTCTATCAATATTGTGAATACGATTTTACTTGTACCTTTTTTAATGGCTGAATGAATAAAGGGATAATATTTCTCTCACTCGTACATACGGGACCTACTAATTCACAGCTGACTGACATAATTGGTTGTTATATAACATGATTTGTTGTTACGTACGTTTTAACGGTGTCCTTTTAACATTGACTTGAACACGGCCGACACTCGGCTAACCGAGAGATTGGTCGGTTAATCTATATT
Organism: Mytilus edulis; assembly: GCF_963676685.1. Classification (NCBI taxonomy): domain Eukaryota; kingdom Metazoa; phylum Mollusca; class Bivalvia; order Mytilida; family Mytilidae; genus Mytilus; species Mytilus edulis. The sequence goes on from NC_092356.1 coordinate 5,660,292, forward strand.
GAGTATGCGGCTATATCGGCGGTTGGTCTGTTAATCGGGTTGGCTAAAGTCTGTTAATCAGGTGTTATCGAGAAAATCATTGAAAGTTCAGCATGTTTCATTGTATAACTTTCTAAATACATTTTCATCATAAAAAGTACTCATGTCTAACAAAACAATTCAATGTACTGAATTCAGTGGTATAATTATTATTTTTCTAGCTTCGATGTACGATCTATAAAATGGAAAGGCGGGTTACTCATCAATAAATTTATACACATTTTACACACATCAAATGTACACAAAATGACACATTGGTTAAATTTACTTGCATTCAATATTTTGAACATCGAAAAAAGATAGGCATTATGTTTGTTAACCATATTGATATCATTGTGTGAAAAATCTACACGAAAATCTGTATGTTGGTGACATAAATCAATCTTTATTTAAAACCTGGTCTGTTAATGGGTCGGATGTATAAAACCCGGTCTGTTAATTGGTCTGTTAAGAGTTATGAATGGCAATAAAAGTATAATTTTATTGCTATATGGGGTGTTATCGGATCAAATGAGTAGGCTTCAAGACGAGTGGCTAAAATATACGAAAACAACCCATGAGCAATGAAACATAACATATACGGAAACAACACATGACATTGAAAGTGTAATATTTAAGTAATATTAATTTCATCCAAGAATGATCGCATATATCATGTTGATTCTGTTTAATTGTCATGAATGACACAAATTTGTCATCTACATTGGTAACCAGTATATGAATCAGAGATAAACGTCGTAATGTAAATAAACAACAGTTAGTAAAATATATCTGGATGACAAAATATGAAAAATTAAGAAAGAATAATGGGTAAGATGAATAAAATGTAGAAAAAAAAAAGACATAACAATTTAAAGAATACAGAAATAAACAATACCCCCAATCCGGACCCTCATGGTATACACGAGAATCTGGATGGAAACGCAGAATATAGAATACTATATAAGGCCAGTAGAGAGTGATACATTGCTAAAAACGAGAGAAAAATAATACTTGTTTAAGAATACACACATGAAACACCGATGGATGTTGAAACAGTAACGGATTGCGATGTACTTATATTGGTGACAAATTCTAGAAGTTTACATGCGGACAACTATGTGGCAGGTTAATGCCATTTTGCGTTTTAGCGCTTTAGCGTTTTCGCCTTACATATTCGCGAAATTGCGAAGTCGGAAACGCGAAACTGATTTCTCTACTTCGCGTTTTCCCGTTATCGACTTCGCGATTTCGCCTTTTCGCTATTTCGCGTTTTCGACCTATAGAATATGAAAGGCAAAATCGCGAAAACGCGAAATGGACTTCACCGGGCACCATAGACAACTGTAGTTCTCCTCGGCACTTATGTAGAAAGGAACTAAACGGAAAAAAATGAATTGAAACTTAAAATAACCAAATGTAGCTGCATTCTCTCCTTTCCGTTTACTTCTTTAGAGTGATTTGTAAACAACATATCATTAAGTAATAGAAGCAAAGAACCAATTGGGTGATGCTGACGAATTAGGGTTTAACGTCCAGTGACAAATATCATGTTCATACAGTGGAGATCACTTCTAACCTCTCATTAAATCTGTCAGAATCTGTCAGGAGAACTGTTCTAGGACAGTACGTAGAACTGTCAGCCTGACACCTTTTAGTCAGTTCTAGGTTAGAACTGTTCTAGCTAGAACTGATTTGGTCAGTTCTACCTAGAACTGATTTGGACAGTTCTACCTAGAACTGGTCCTGACAGTTCTACCCTAGAACAGTTTTAGACAGTTCTACCTAGAACTGACCAAATCTTTGGTCAGTTCTACTTCTAGAACAGTTCTGCGGTTAGAATTGATTACAAATTCTACGGCCAGAATTGATTTATAAATTCTACGGCTAGAATTGATTTATAAATCCTACAGCTAAAATTGATTTATAAATTCTACGGCTAGAATTGATTTGGTTTAAATTTAAGAACTCTTTGTCTAAATATAAAGGCTTCGGCAAAATAGCGATTAATATTATAAAGAGTTTTGCTATTTTGCCGGTTTTAACCCCGCCATATTCTGCATGTATGTGACTGTTCCAAGTCAGGAGACTGTTATTCATTGATTTTCTTTTGTTGATGTGTTACATAAAGTATTTGTTTTTCTTTCATTTTTTGAACATAAATTAAGCCGTTAATATTGGGGGGGGGGGCATTATTATTTCATTTATTTTACATTTGTCATTCGGGGAGTCAGGATGACTCGTTTTACATAACAAAATTATCTGACCTTAATGTAATACGTTATTCCGGCCCAAACCACCAGTGAGGGATCCAGCAGTTTAAAAAAAAAAGGGGGGGGGGGCAACTAAAATTTATTGTCCTCATTCAAATGCATTGATCGTCCATAAAAAGGGTGCTGTACAGTAATTCAGTTATAATTTTAGGTCAAGAGGGACTGTAATATATACAAGTTATAGCAATATTGGAAAACAATGACCTCAAACTTTTGTTCGCATGAATTTATAGTGCCAGCATGTCCTCTTTTTATTCAAAGTATTGAATCGTAAACAAATATCAGTAGTTTTCATACTTCAGACTGAGTCGTGTAATAAAATCTTTTGACCGCATCATTCCTAACTGACCATATTTGCTCTTTCTTTCTGCAAATCTATATAGCTGTACAGCAATTCAGTTATAATTTTAGGTCAAGAGGGACTGTAATATACAAGTGACAGCAATATTGGAAAACAATGACCTAAAAATTTTGTTCGCATGAATTTATAGTGCCAGCATGTCCTCTATTTATTCAAAGTATTGAATCGTAAACAAATATCTGTAGTTTTCATACTTCAGACTGAGTCGTGTAATAAAATCTTTTGACCGCATCAATCTAAACTGACCTTATTTACTCTTTCTTTCTGCAAATCTATATAGCTGTACAGTATTTCAGTTATAATTTTAGGTCAAGAGGGACTGTAATATATACAAGTTATAGCAATATTGGATAACAATGACCTCAAAATTTTGTTCGCATGAATTTATAGTGCCAGCATGTCCTCTTTTTATTCAAAGTATTGAATGGTAAACAAATATCAGTAGTTTTCATACTTCAGACTGAGTCGTGTAATAAAATCTTTTGACCGCATCAATCTAAACTGACCTTATTTGCTCTTTCTTTCTGCAAATCTATATAGCTGTACAGTAATTCAGTTATAATTTTAGGTCAAGAGGGACTGTAATATACAAGTTACAGCAACATTGGAAAACAATAACCTAAAAATTTTGTTCACATGAATTTATAGTGCCAGTATATCCTCTTTTTATTCAAAGTATTGAATCGTAAACAAATATCAGTAGTTTTCATACTTCAGACTGAGTTGTATAATAAAATCTTTTGACCGCATCAACCAAAACTGACCATATTTGCTTTTTTTATGTGAGTCTATATAGTTGCACAGTACTTCAGTTATATTTTTTTTTACTGTAGTATATATAAATAACTGCAATATTGGAAATTAAACAAACATCAGTAGTTTTCATACAGACCTTCTAAAATTCAAACTGACCACACGCACGATACACGCACGCACGATACACGCACGGTGAATGCACGATACACGCACGATACACGATACACGCACGATGAGCGATGAGCGTTACACGGAGGATTAACGCAAAATGAATGATGAATGATGAACGCACGATACACGCACGATGCACGATGAATGATAAATACACGATACACGCACGATACACGCACGATACACGCACGTAAACAGCTAATTTCCTAATGAATGTGGATATATACTTTGATATATACAAGGATACGTTTGTCTTCACATAACCTTTTGTATTGAAACTGGACGTTATGTTGGTACTAATAGAAATGAAAGAAATTGTATTTTTTGTGATTTAGGAGTAATAGAGGCTGAATTTCATTTTATCCTTCAATGTAATAGATATACTGATTTGCGAAAAAAAATATATAAAAAAAATATTACTGGTCTATGCCATCAACTTTTAAATTAATAGAATTATTGTCAGGTGAAAACACAAAACAGCTTTGTAACTTGGGAAAGTTTATACATTTCTCTTTTAAATTAAGAAACAGTTTATTGTAATAAAAGATATTTTGTATTGATGAAACTTCTGACGTCACCTATTGTTTATTATGCATATTGTTTATATTGTTTGTAATATGCCATATGGATACACTGTACATGTACTTGATTATACTGATGAGCCGTAAGGCTCAAAGGGCTTATTCTCATTTCACCTTAGCTGTCAAATTTTATATATAAAATTAATCCCAGTTTGCCTTAGTACAAATTTTCAGGTAAACAAGAATTAACTAAGGCGAAATGGGAGCTTCTGTAAACAATGTAATTAAGTTATGTTTTGTTTTGCAATTAGTTGATATTTGTTTTTTTGATGTCAAATATTACCATTTATTATATACTTAGTAGTAAATACAGATAAATTGTATGTGTAATACAATCAATGGCAAGCGTGCTGTATCAGCCACCCGTGATGATATCGATATCAGCACGGTTGCAAAAGCTTTATCACACCTTTAATCTGTATGACGTCACGTCATCGATTGCAGTCACTGTTGCAAAGGCTTTATCAAAACCCTAATCTGTATGACGTCATTTCAAACCTCATCTGTATGACGTCATGTCACATAAAAACATCTACTTGACTGTGAGGTATATATATATATAATAAAGTGTATATAATATGGCTTTTTCAATATCACACACAGTATCAACCCTCAACCAATATAATCCCTCGAGCAGAGCTCTTGGAATTATATTGGTGTCTCGGGTTGATACGGATGCGATATTGAAAACGCCATATGATATTCTCTATGAAATACTATTTAAAAGAAGATATATTTTTTTTTATTTTTTGTTTAATTTTTTGTGTCCCACTTTTTTTTTAGTTGTTGTTCTTTTTCTGAAATTGTATTTTTTTTTTACTTGTGTGTAATTATTTTTAAACAAAGTCTTAGTAGAGATGACAAATTGGATATGGATATTTCATATTTTAATGAAAAATAAAGACAAATATCAAACTATCATAACAAATATTTTATTTCAATCAGCACTGAATTCAAAGCACAATGTTATTATAATAGGATGAGGAAAAGCAGTAATACATAAAACATGAGAAGTATTTCCATAAAGTTCATATTGTGAAATACAAGACACTAATTTACACATTTGAATGTTCAAAGTTCATTTAATTTCCAAGTTTGAGGATATAAGATGCTGCATCACCATACTGAATATAGTCTTTCGTAGCATTGTGTAGGGATTCCTTCAAAGTTGCGAATCTTTCTTTTATTTCCCTATACTTCTTTGCTTTTCCCCGCATCTTGCCACCTGCTGCATATTGTACTTTCTTTACCTCGTTAGCTGCTTGCTCTTTCTTGAACACATTGATTATTCCTTATTCTATATTCCTGTGTCTTTTTCCATATTGCTTTTGCGTAGAGGAACAAACAACCTTTGAGTTCTGCGTTTGGAAAGACATGAGATACTGCGTTTCTTGATGCACATTCAAAGTCAAGGCTCACTCTGTCTGGATGAAAGTTGAGATTATGTTGGTTGGCTACGTTTTTCAGGAGATTGAAGAATCTTATATAACAGTCAGCATCTCGATGTGGTAGCATATAGTACACCAATGGAAACATGGCTGTGCCAACAAATGCATGAATGGTGAAAATGCTGTCAAACATTGGTGGTGCTGTGTAGAAAGTTCCATCACAGTATACAGTGTCTGCAGTGCACAGTTGTCGTAGATTTTCTGCAGTTGTAAATATGAGTAGCTTGTTGATGTCACCATCTTCAGCTTGTAGAAATGATTCTCTACTTGTGGTTTGGCGAAATTTTCCTTCAAGTTGTATACTTGGTCTAGTATTTGGTATGCCTTGGTACAGTTTGTGTCTGGTACGATAGAGTGATGATCTCGTACTTTCGAAGGTAGGCAGTTTTTGTGCAGTCTCCAGGGTCTGGGCATCCCATGGTGCATCTCTGAGTTTTGTAATTTCTACATCGTAAATTGATGGTATAGGTGTAGTTTCTCATCTGCATCTAGATCTAACAGATTCTAATATCTTTCTACTATAGACTGATGCATGGTCCGGTAGGTGATTGTGTGGTTGGCCAATCTTTGAAGGGACATCATTTTTTGTGCATATTGTAGCCCTGCAATTTCTGTCTATGCACTTCCAAGAGATCCAAGTATCTCTTTTGTTGTTCTGGCGGTGTGTGTGTAGCCATTCCATATCAAATGCCTTCCTCCTCTACTGGTCTCTAGGAACTCAACATGTAGCATTGCTCCTGCCATGGTCAATTGAAAACTGATATATCTTAAGATGATGATGTATGGGTGTTTAGAGTCCGACTACCCTTCTGGATATCGCGGACTGTAGCAACCTATTCTATAGACTGGAGTCTGTCGGTCTTTTAGCCTTCATTTTACTCCGACTGCGTTGGTGTTGCTTGTACGGAGTATCAGGTCGTGCTGCTTCTGTGGCTGATTGTATTGCCTATTTGGATTGTTCAGTGATGACGGGCGATGTGTGTGGTGGTATGCGCAGTAGGTCTGGGTGGTCGATGTCAAACCCATCTTCAAAGTCGATTCTACTGCGCTTGCCTCTGTCATTGATGGAGGTGTAAAATACCAGGCGGTGGCAGGCCTTGTTGGGGTTGTAGGGACTGGTGACAATATCCCTATTGACTACAACCCCAACTGGTTTCCCTTTGTACTTAGTTGGTGTTAGTACATGTCCAACTACGCTGTCTCTTGCCTCTGTTTGTGTGTTGGTAGTTTGTTGGACTTGGTCAGCAGGTATCACGGCTGTTTTTGTTGCCTTCCACTGGTCAAAGCGCTTTGCGTCTCTTCTCCTGGTAGAGGATGCCTCTGGTTCCTTAGCCTTTGTCTTGGTCCACGTTAGCTGTACTGACACCTGGTCAGAACTTTCGAAGAACTTCCAAGCAGGTTCTTTTCCAGTTAACTACTACTAAATAGAATTAAATGGCGACTACCCTTGCGGGTATTGCGCCAGATTACCTTATATAAAAACATTTTAAGTAAATGTTTTAAATTTTTATTATTTAGGTGTTAGCCTATATTATATATTCATATTATAGAAATTTTGTGGGGTTTTTTTCCCCTTAAATTTAATTAATCTTTTTATTTAAATCTGAGCTATAGTGTGTATTTTAAATATCTTGATTATCTATTGGTTGATTTATATTACGAAGAAAAATATATGTGAGCTTATTATTCCGTTATTTGTAACTTAGCCTTCTTTGTTTATAAATATTAAAAAAATTGGTAGGTAGGTGTGTTTGTTTTTTAAACATGAAAACTGTAAGTATCATATACTTTTGGATAGACCTATCTGACTTTTACAAATATGCAAATCGTAGAAGGGGTCTGACATATTCCCGTACATGGTATACACATTAATACAATTATACCGCGGCTCTTACGTTCTTGGTAAATTGTGATTCTCTGTATATTGAATTTGACTTAAAGATAGCACCCTCTCTTATAAAAGTTTCTTGAACTTACTTTCTCTGAGAAGAAAAAAATATATATATAAAGTACTGTGTATGTATAATTAGAATCTATAATGTATTGTTGTAACATATTTGTGTGTAATAAATTGTAAGTGTTCATGTTTGCAGTTATGTACAGTATAGATATATACCAGAGAGTGCTATCTTGGTAGTACTTGATTTAGTGTACTACTTTAAAAATAAAAACTTTCGTAGAAGTTTTAGTGCCGTATATTGTCAAATTCAACGGGGTTATGTTTCTTATATTTAGAAATCATAAACTGATAAATGATACTCTCCAGCTCTGTTACAACTATTAAAAAAGCCGATATTTATAATGAAAAAAAATTAAGAAGAAAAAACGGTAAATAATATATATCTACCGAATTATTTGTTTTTGGTGTCGCCCGTTTAGACTGGAGTTGTTTCCCTTGCACTGTAAAGAAATAAATTGTTGGTAACTACTTGCAGCCGTACCACGTGGTAACCATGTGCTACAAGCATACCCGGCGTGGAGGCTGTAAACAAACATTTTCCAGTCTAAACGGATGATTTAGCAGTCGTGACTAAAAATGATAGACAATAATACTAAAACAAGGTTAGTATTTACACGGTGCATTGTTTTTGGTCGTTGTAAAATGTGCTGGTTGGTTCTTAAAATCATCATATCACAAGGACCGGGGTTCTGGCAAGCCAGTGCCCTTAAAGAAAAATATCCCACATTAAGATAACTCATCTCGTCAGTCGACCCCATGTATAACCCTATCAATATTTTAGCTACGGTGTCAATAGTTTATCCATTGACAGCAGCTGAATCACATTCCTCATAGTGTTAGTTAGGTACATATATATACATGCAGTTAATTCTTGGTGTGAGGTTTGTGTCCCCAATTTGATTTGGGATGGACCGACGAGAGAGTGATTGTGATTGATGATTTAAGGGAGATATGTCAGACTCCTGTGGCATGATATTTTACATATGATCACATGTATTTATAAGCAAATTTATAAAAAAAAAATCTATTCAATGCTAATTAATTATAAATTAATTTCATTTTCATTTCCTTACTTAGATTTTCTCTTATCAAGAGTTCATTTAATCAGTTGTTACAGATGTAATAGTATTTTGAATATTTGATATTTGTTGTCATACTTGTTCAAATCCATGAATTGTTGTCCAGTGACTAATATTACATTATTTTGTTTAAAAGTAATTTTACTAATGAATTGCAAGGCCTAAAGTTTTATATTTCTCTTTACCTATACTGATAATATCTGTAGGTTTTCACACCCTGACCAAAAGTATCCTATTTAAACAATTTTAAGCATGTTTTTACAAACTTTACACTAGAAACTAGAAATATATATATATAGCTAGATTTTCAGTATTTTCTGAATAATTTTACTTTTATCGCATACCAGTGTTTATTAAATAATCCCATATTGGGATTAGTGTCTGAGAATATCCTGAAAATAAATTTTTATATGAGAGATCTTTTACCCCTGATGATTCAAACTTTTCCATCATTTTTTGTCTTTGCGGTATGTACTTCCTACAGTTAAACAGGTAGTGTTGCATATCGTCCACTACTAAACATGTGTCACACAGTTCACTATTACATTTACCCATTGTGTATTTGAATTTATTAGTGAATATATAACTTGATCTAAGTTTAAATAGAGTTCTTTCTCTTTCTCTAGTACTCTTTGGTATGGTAATACAAAAGTTAACATGATTTTGAATAGTGTGTAGTTGTTTACTTTTTGTGTTATTTTCCCAGTATTGTTGCCACATTTTTTTTAGTAAATTTTTACATAAACATTTGATATCTTCTTTGTAAAGTGGTATACTAGTTATACATGTTTCTATTGATAGAGCCTTTTTAGCTGCTGTGTCTGCCATTTCATTACCACTTAAACCCACATGACTGGGTATCCATTCTAAAATGATATTTAAGCCTAATTTGGATCTGGTGCAATAAAATTGGTACCGTTAATTTTATTAATACCACTGGGTCGATGCCTCTGCTGGTGGACTATTAGTCCCCGAGGGTATCACCAGCCCAGTAGCCAGAACGTCGGTACTGGCATGAACATACGGATTTTTTTGTGTTATTAAAATTTGCTGTTACAAAAATATTAGAAATTATTATAAATAAAGGAATGTATCTCCCTCATGCAAAGCTCTGATTCCTTTCACGGATTTGGCCATACTTTTTGGACCTTTTGGATTATAGCTCTTCATCTTTTATATAAGCTTTGGATTTCAAATATTTTGGCCACGAGCATCACTGAAGAGACATGTATTGTCGAAATGCGCATCTGGTGCAAGAAAATTGGTACCGTTAATTTTATTACTACCACTGGGTCGATGCCTCTGCTGGTGGACTATTAGTCCCCGAGGGTATCACCAGCCCAGTAGCCAGAACGTCGGTACTGGCATGAACATACGGATTTTTTTGTGTTATTAAAATTTGCTGTTACAAAAATATTAGAAATTATTATAAATTAATGAATGTATCTCCCTCAGGCAAAGCTCTGATTCCTTTCACGGATTTGGCTATACTTTTTGGACCTTTTGGATTATAGCTCTTCATCTTTTATATAAGCTTTGGATTTCAAATAGTTTGGCCACGAGCATCACTGAAGAGACATGTATTGTCGAAATGCGCATCTGGTGCAAGAAAATTGGTACCGTTAATTTAATTACTACCACTGGGTCGATGCCTCTGCTGGTGGACTATTAGTCCCCGAGGGTATCACCAGCCCAGTAGCCAGAACGTCGGTACTGGCATGAACATACGGATTTTTTTTTGTGTTATTAAAATTTGCTGTTACAAAAATATTATAAATTATTATAAATAAAGGAATGTATCTCCCTCATGCAAAGCTCTGATTCCTTTCACGGATTTGGCTATACTTTTTGGACCTTTTGGATTATAGCTCTTCATCTTTTATATAAGCTTTGGATTTCAAATATTTTGGCCACGAGCATCACTGAAGAGACATGTATTGTCGAAATGCGCATCTGGTGCAAGAAAATTGGTACCGTTAATTTTATTGGACAGTTTACTATATATATATATATTGAATGTCATAAATTATTTGTGTTTTAACTTTAAAAATACTTCCTGTAATAGCTTTTAGTGCTGACAGTGAATCTACCAATATTACAGTATTTTCTGGTTGAAAGTCTTCTAACCAATATAAAGATAAAAGTATGGCTGTCAATTCACACATAAATATTGAAACATGATTTTATAATTTAAAACCTTTTTTTACTTTAAGTTCCGGAACTACAAAAGCACATGCATTTGTGTTGTTTTCTGGATTCTTAGATCCATCTGTATATATTTTTAAATAATTACTATACTTGTTATCAATGGGGATATTTCCTTCACTTTTAATTAGGTGAGGACTATACTTTTTTGTAATAGTATTTGTAAGTTCCGTTCTGACCTGAGGTTTTAGAACATGCCATGGTGGTGTTGGAAACTCTTTACATTTGTATACAGTATTATAGTCTACATTAAATTTATTCATAGTATCATGTGCAGTAACACAATATGGTTTTTGATTTTCCTTAATTTTTTCCTTATTAAATTCATATATAGCGTTTTCTTGTAAACTCTTTATAGTTGGGTTTGTGTCATTCAGACTTAATATATTTAAAAAAGACTTAATAATAAGACTTTTTCTTCTCAACTCATATGGGGGGTCACCAATTTCAGTCTGTAATCCACTTATACTGGCAGTTTTATGAGCACCTGCACATATTCTTAATGCTTGGGCTTGAATACTATCTAGTTTTTTCTTGACAGAGTGGGAGGCTGAGTTATAAACTTCACAGCCATAATCTATCTTTGACCTTATCATTGATATATATATTGTTCTCAGGGTAGAACAGTTTGCACCCCATTTGGTACCAGTTAACAATTTCATGCAGTTTAACACCCTTGAACATCTACTTTCTATATATTGTATATGTTTTAACCATGTTAGTCTTCGGTACTGACATGATTAAACAAACTTTACTAAAATTGTCCGTTTATCAATTTTGAAATTATTATGAAACTAAGGTTTCAACTCCCTCAGGCAAAGTTGGCTTTAGATGAATTTGGCTATTTATTTTAGGTATTTTTAACATATAGCTCTTCAACGATTTTCGGTACTTATACATCTTCGGATTTCAAATGTTTGGCTTTGAGCGTTCCTGATGAAGGTAAATCCAGAAAAGCGCTTCGGACGCAATAAATTATTAAACGTGTTGTTTTATATTTTTACATCACTGGGTCGATACCTCTGCTGGTGGACTATCAGTCCCCGAGGGTATCATCAGCTCAGCAGTCAGTGCTTCGGTACTGACATGATTAAACAAACTTTACTAAAATTGTCCGTTTATCAATTTTGAAATTATTATGAAACTAAGGTTTCAACTCCCTCAGGCAAAGTTGGCTTTAGATGAATTTGGCTATTTATTTTAGGTAGTTTTAACATATAGCTCTTCAACGATTTTCGGTACTTATACATCTTCGGATTTCAAATGTTTGGCTTTGAGCGTTCCTGATGAAGGTAAATCCAGAAAAGCGCTTCGGACGCAATAAATTATTAAACGTGTTGTTTTATATTTTTACATCACTGGGTCGATACCTCTGCTGGTGGACTATCAGTCCCCGAGGGTATCATCAGCTCAGCAGTCAGTGCTTCGGTACTGACATGATTAAACAAACTTTACTAAAATTGTCCGTTTATCAATTTTGAAATTATTATGAAACTAAGGTTTCAACTCCCTCAGGCAAAGTTGGCTTTAGATGAATTTGGCTATTTATTTTAGGTAGTTTTAACATATAGCTCTTCAACGATTTTCGGTACTTATACATCTTCGGATTTCAAATGTTTGGCTTTGAGCGTTCCTGATGAAGGTAAATCCAGAAAAGCGCTTCGGACGCAATAAATTATTAAACGTGTTGTTTTATATTTTTACATCACTGGGTCGATACCTCTGCTGGTGGACTATCAGTCCCCGAGGGTATCATCAGCTCAGCAGTCAGTGCTTCGGTACTGACATGATTAAACAAACTTTACTAAAATTGTCCGTTTATCAATTTTGAAATTATTATGAAACTAAGGTTTCAACTCCCTCAGGCAAAGTTGGCTTTAGATGAATTTGGCTATTTATTTTAGGTAGTTTTAACATATAGCTCTTCAACGATTTTCGGTACTTATACATCTTCGGATTTCAAATGTTTGGCTTTGAGCGTTCCTGATGAAGGTAAATCCAGAAAAGCGCTTCGGACGCAATAAATTATTAAACGTGTTGTTTTATATTTTTACATCACTGGGTCGATACCTCTGCTGGTGGACTATCAGTCCCCGAGGGTATCATCAGCTCAGCAGTCAGTGCTTCGGTACTGACATGATTAAACAAACTTTACTAAAATTGTCCGTTTATCAATTTTGAAATTATTATGAAACTAAGGTTTCAACTCCCTCAGGCAAAGTTGGCTTTAGATGAATTTGGCTATTTATTTTAGGTATTTTTAACATATAGCTCTTCAACGATTTTCGGTACTTATACATCTTCGGATTTCAAATGTTTGGCTTTGAGCGTTCCTGATGAAGGTAAATCCAGAAAAGCGCTTCGGACGCAATAAATTATTAAACGTGTTGTTTTATATTTTTACATCACTGGGTCGATACCTCTGCTGGTGGACTATCAGTCCCCGAGGGTATCATCAGCTCAGCAGTCAGTGCTTCGGTACTGACATGATTAAACAAACTTTACTAAAATTGTCCGTTTATCAATTTTGAAATTATTATGAAACTAAGGTTTCAACTCCCTCAGGCAAAGTTGGCTTTAGATGAATTTGGCTATTTATTTTAGGTATTTTTAACATATAGCTCTTCAACGATTTTCGGTACTTATACATCTTCGGATTTCAAATGTTTGGCTTTGAGCGTTCCTGATGAAGGTAAATCCAGAAAAGCGCTTCGGACGCAATAAATTATTAAACGTGTTGTTTTATATTTTTACATCACTGGGTCGATACCTCTGCTGGTGGACTATCAGTCCCCGAGGGTATCATCAGCTCAGCAGTCAGTGCTTCGGTACTGACATGATTAAACAAACTTTACTAAAATTGTCCGTTTATCAATTTTGAAATTATTATGAAACTAAGGTTTCAACTCCCTCAGGCAAAGTTGGCTTTAGATGAATTTGGCTATTTATTTTAGGTAGTTTTAACATATAGCTCTTCAACGATTTTCGGTACTTATACATCTTCGGATTTCAAATGTTTGGCTTTGAGCGTTCCTGATGAAGGTAAATCCAGAAAAGCGCTTCGGACGCAATAAATTATTAAACGTGTTGTTTTATATTTTTACATCACTGGGTCGATACCTCTGCTGGTGGACTATCAGTCCCCGAGGGTATCATCAGCTCAGCAGTCAGTGCTTCGGTACTGACATGATTAAACAAACTTTACTAAAATTGTCCGTTTATCAATTTTGAAATTATTATGAAACTAAGGTTTCAACTCCCTCAGGCAAAGTTGGCTTTAGATGAATTTGGCTATTTATTTTAGGTAGTTTTAACATATAGCTCTTCAACGATTTTCGGTACTTATACATCTTCGGATTTCAAATGTTTGGCTTTGAGCGTTCCTGATGAAGGTAAATCCAGAAAAGCGCTTCGGACGCAATAAATTATTAAACGTGTTGTTTTATATTTTTACATCACTGGGTCGATACCTCTGCTGGTGGACTATCAGTCCCCGAGGGTATCATCAGCTCAGCAGTCAGTGCTTCGGTACTGACATGATTAAACAAACTTTACTAAAATTGTCCGTTTATCAATTTTGAAATTATTATGAAACTAAGGTTTCAACTCCCTCAGGCAAAGTTGGCTTTAGATGAATTTGGCTATTTATTTTAGGTATTTTTAACATATAGCTCTTCAACGATTTTCGGTACTTATACATCTTCGGATTTCAAATGTTTGGCTTTGAGCGTTCCTGATGAAGGTAAATCCAGAAAAGCGCTTCGGACGCAATAAATTATTAAACGTGTTGTTTTATATTTTTACATCACTGGGTCGATACCTCTGCTGGTGGACTATCAGTCCCCGAGGGTATCATCAGCTCAGCAGTCAGTTCTTCGGTACTGACATGATTAAACAAACTTTACTAAAATTGTCCGTTTATCAATTTTGAAATTATTATGAAACTAAGGTTTCAACTCCCTCAGGCAAAGTTGGCTTTAGATGAATTTGGCTATTTATTTTAGGTATTTTTAACATATAGCTCTTCAACGATTTTCGGTACTTATACATCTTCGGATTTCAAATGTTTGGCTTTGAGCGTTCCTGATGAAGGTAAATCCAGAAAAGCGCTTCGGACGCAATAAATTATTAAACGTGTTGTTTTATATTTTTGAATCAAAAATCATACCTTGAAACTTGACTTCTTTAACAAATAACAATATTGTTTCTCCAAGTTTAAGTTTAATACAAGGGGAACTATTCTTACTAAATATCATAGCTACAGTTTTTGTTTGTGATATAAGGAAACCCCATTTATCACACCAAGTACTAATTGTATCTATATCCTCTTGTATTCTTTTTTGTAGATATTTATTGCTTTTGCCAGATAACCATATAGCACTGTCATCTGCAAATTGTGACATAGCACAGTACTTTAAATTATTGGATATATCATTTATCATGATGTTAAATAGTGTAGGACTTATACAACTACCTTGTGGTGTACCATTCTGAATTATAAATATTTCAGAGTAAGTATTATTAACTTTAACTTGTATTGTTCTGTCACTAAGAAAATCCTTTACCCATCCCAACATATTACCTCTTATACCTAGTGAGGCCATTTTTATTAATAACCCTTTTTTCCAAAGCATATCAAATGCTTTTTGGAAGTCTATAAATACACCAACTGTGAAATGTTTTTTGAGAAATGCTTTATGAATATCATTATCAATTCTAATTATTTGTTCCATAGTATTTCTATTTTTCCTAAATCCACTCTGATTTGGTGTGTAGAAATTATTTTTTTCTAGATACCACCGTAGTCTATTATTGACCATTTTCTCCATAATTTTTACAAAGTTAGATGTAAGGGCTATTGGTCTATATGACTGTGGGTCTGTGGGTTTTTTTCCAGGTTTAAGTACTGGAGATATAATGGAATGCTTCCTTTCACTTGGAAGTTTTTGTAAAAACCAAGCTCTATTAATAAAAAGTAATAACACAGACAGTGATTTGTCTGTAAATTGTTTGAACATAGAATACGTAATTTTGTCTTTTCCAGGGGAGGTATCAGATGTATCACTGATAGCGTCTTTTAATTCTTGCATAGTATATGGTTCATTATAACTATCAGAGTTATCCTTATAGTAGTGTAATAATTTACTGTACTCCTTTTGTTCTATATCTTGTTTCTGACTTTTAAAATTGTCAGAAAATTATTATCATCACTACTGACTTGAGCATAATTTGTAGCAAGTATATCTGCTTTGTCTTGAGTACATTCATATTTGGTATTATTATATAATAGGGTTGGTAAATTAAATTTTTTAAATGTTTTACCCAACATTGATTTTACTTTTTTCCATACATCTGACAATTTACTATCATTATTTAGCGTGCAGCTTTAATAGTTTTCTGCACGCTCTTTCTTTTTCTCTATATATAGTAAAATCAGTACCAAAACCTGTATGTTGGGCACGGTTTTTACAAATATTCCTTTCTTTAACACTTTTAGTGCATTCATGTGTCCACCATGGTACTTGTGGTTTTTTGGGTTTATTATTTTTTAATTTGACTGGGATGCACTCCCCAGCTATTTGGAGTATTTTGTTTGTTAGTCTTGAACATGTTTCTTCTATATTGTCAGAAATCATGTCAGGACTCAAATGTTCATTACATTTGCTGGAGAATGCCTCCCAGTCTGCTTTCTTATTATTATATACTGATTCAGAATCATCAGTTAGTATTTGTTTATGACTAAAATTAATATTTACAACATGATGGTCACTGCCATAAGAACTAGTGAGGTCAACTGACCATGTTATTTTACTAGCTAGACTAGAATTACAAAAAGACAAATCAATAGGTGCCAGTTCTAATGTACTGGGGTTACACCTTGTACCTGTACCATCATTAAGAAGTACTATATCTTTATACTCAAGGAAAGAGAACAACTCTCTTCCCTTAGTATCTGTATGTTTACCACCCCACATAGTGTGGTGGGCATTAAAGTCTCCACACAGTAAAAATTTTCCCTCTATTTGGTCAAATATATTATTATATTGTGGTAATTTGGTATCTGATGCTGTGTCATAAAGATTGACCAGTGTAATATCATTATTATCAAAATTAAATTTAATGCATGATATTTCTAAATTACTATCAATATTCTTTTTCAGATATGGGAGGTTTTCTCTGACATATATTGCTGTACCTCCATGTGATATAGTATTACGAACAGAAAAATCAGCTATTTTATAACCCATTACATGTGGATGGTCTTGCTCGTTTTTACACCATGTTTCCTGGAAACATATTATATCGGGCTTTATTTGCGACATAGCTATATACTCTGCAGCATTATTGTGAATACCACGACAGTTCCAATGAACAATACTGAACATTATGTTGTATATTAGTAAACTAGTAAAGTTAGCCATTATAAGCACAGATAGAACATATAACATTACTTTTGTTAATATTTTATGATTTGTATAATACATTATAGCATTTCTGTTGTTACTCTATTGGCCAATTGAAGACCTTTCGAAACATCATAATCAAATCCAAACATTTGTTTGGTTGCCATCGATACGAAACCAATAACTTTTTCTAAATTAAGTTCACTTGTTGGGGTTTGGGATGTAAGTATATTAAGCATTGCAACACTTATAATTGGGATTACTTGGTCTATTATATTGGTGTTTTTATAACCTTTTTTGATATCAGTATGTTCAGCTTCTAGTTGCTGACCAACTGGTCTTGCTTTAGCTTTAGCTTTCACTTGTTTATTTGCCTCATGCAAGGTGGTGTTGTCTCTTTTAACTACCTTGAGAGCTTGTTTTTGTTGCTCCCTTGAGTGACAAAGTTTATAGTTCGATGGATGGTCACCTTTACAATTTACACACTTTGGGGATTCTGTGTTACATTCATTGGATTGGTGGTCCTCACCACATTTCCTACATTTTCTTTTATTGCTACAATTACCTGCCATATGCCCATATCCCTGACATTTATAACATTGGATGGGATTTGGTACATATAGCTTTATTTTGTAACTATTGAATCCAATATTTATGGTTTGGGGTAGTATTGGAACATCAAAGATCAGTTTGACTGATCTTGACGTTTTTCTTGTATTACTATTTTTATCATAGTATGTTAAACGTGTTGCCTTACTAACTGTTTGACCTTTCATGACTGATTTTAAGTCTTCATCCTCAATATCAAAGTCAAGCGGCACGTTGTATATCACTCCAGCTGATGATGTAGTCGATTTGGGCAAACTTGACCTAATCGACCATTCACCAATGGAGGTTCTTTGTTGGATGGCTTTCCATTGATGTTTATCTTGGCACTCGATAAGTAAATTGCCGTTTGCGAGTTGCTTTAGATTTTTTGCAACTCCTACCGAATCCGATAGGGCCTTTTGAATTTTAATGGGGTTTTGTCTTCCATGTTTAATGGATGGGTTAATACTAGCTAATATGAGCAAATATTTGTTGGCGGCATTTTGGAGGGAGGGTACTCTAATAACTGTGTTGTTATGGGTGGTAGCGGGGGAACCTGTTGCTACTCTTTTACGTTTTTTAACTTGGGTTGTCCATGAGTGACCCTGTTGACTTTCATTGTCAGTAGTTTCTAGGTCACTACTGCTCAATGCGTTGTAAAAATCCTCAGTTCGGAACTGAGTATTTTCTGACTCGTCCATCATGGCGGACAAGACAAAGGTAAACAAAGAAAAACTATATATATACTGTAAATAAGGTTAAACAAAATAAATTAGTATCTATTATTTAAAAGATTATATTAATCTTACTTGTATACAACAAAATAAAGTCGATACTCAATCTGAAAATGTGAAAATGAACAATAAATAAGTATAGTGCGGTGCTATAAAAAACACGACCGTGATGATCCGGGACTCACAACCCATGAGTTAACTTCATGGCTGCTAGTAAGGCATTCAATTCATCTGGAATTTCCATTATGATTGTCCAAAAAGTTAGTGAGTTGTGTTCAGCTGTGATTAGTACAAATACTACGATACGATATATCTTAAGTGGATACACTCACTTTTTTATACTTAATGGAAGAATGTGAATAGTTCTCAATTATCATTATTAATTATAAAGAATTGTGCAAGCCATAGATTGTGAAGTGACAAATAAGAGTTATCCCAAGCCAATTGCTGAGTTTTCATTGGGAAATTAATTTGAACCAAGCTTATAGAAGTCAAAGTGTACCATGTATTATCTTTATTATATATAATTAAAACAATTTTAAAAACAATATTTATTATTTTATTTATTTTATTTAAAATTTCTGTAATATATTTAAATAAGTCTGTGGGAAAATTCATACAATTGATACTAAATAATGTTTAATTGTAGATTTTTTTTTTCTGAAATCACAATTTTTTAAATCATAAAAAGTGTCCTTTTATAAATAAATATTAAAATAATAATCCAAGAGACAATAATTCCTAATTACTTGTTGTTTATATTGTTTTAAAAACACAGAGGTTTAATTTGTTTATTTGATTTTTTCATATAAATTCACATTTCGCCTTAGTACAATTCCCATATCGCCTTAGTATTTTTTTACCTTTTTTACCTGGAATTCACAACTAAGGCGAAATTGGAACACAACGCTCAAAGTTAATAAAGAATTTGAATTTGACTTTGATTGACTTGCTTGCTTGCTTTGTTTGTATAAACATTTGCTCATGCATTGTAATTGATACTGACATCTGCAATCAATATAACTAGGCGAAGTTACACCAGTATACATCTTATTTAGATTTGATTGGACATAATTAAATTCAACCTTTATACAAAAAAATTGTAGGGGTTCCGCGGAACCCAGTGTCTCGCCTACTTTTGCTGTAAATTGCAGGATCAACAAAAATGAGGGAAAAAATCAATAAAAATATTCCGCTTGATACCATGTTTGGATTGTAGGAAGCTTCTGTCCAAGTTTGGGAAAAAATCCTGGATAGTTTATGAATCTAATACATGTTTTAAAAACTTTAACTGCAAACTGGGAGAAAAACTAAGTCCATTTATAAGTAAAATACAGATACACAGGTACAAAATGTTAACAAAATTTCCTTCTAGATACTAGCTTTTGATCATAAACAAGCTTCTGAACATCTGTATCGTTTTAAAAGACCCAATAAATTCAAAAGTATCATTTATCAACACCTTAAGAAGCACAACCATCCTTTTAAATATTTAGCAGTTCAACCTTTAGAAGTAGTAAATAAGCAGCCTGGTGAATCGCATTCAAAGTTTGTACGATCACGGAAAATAATTGAATTAAATTGGATTAAAAAATTACAGACAGTTTACCCTCTCGGTCTAAATGATAATATCATGGGAATTGGTAATATATCTAGAACCAATTCCGTTAACATTTTGGATATAGTTTCTAAAACTGTTCGTAAAAAACGTTCGTAGAACAAATCGCAATCAAAGAAAATTTCGGGCCAATCATACCAATATTTCGGACCTAATTTCTATTTCAAAAAAACAACGGCAGACATTATCTGTTAACAAAACTCTGTTCGTTACCGGTTAATAAGTTAAATAAAATTTTGGAGGATTGCAACACAATTTCATATAGCAGTCCTAAGGATGAAATTGTTCAAATTATTATGGCATATTGTTATTCTAAATTATTTCCCAAAATTTATCGCCCTGAAGATCATAAAAAACATTTTATTAAAATTAAGTATGTCAATAAAGGCTTTGATTTTGTAAATATTGCCGGTATATTTAACGACCATTCTGTTAAAGAACAAATTCCTGGATATTTTGACAATACTGAGCTACCTCTTATTTGTTATATTTACAAGAAATCTACCCGGAAATTTGTGTTTAATTATGGTCAATTGTGTAAAGATGTTAATATCAGTGAAAATACACCTACTTCATGTAATTGCAGTAATTCCGAATATATTTATGGCCCCATTTCCCATGTTATAACAGGAGATCTTAACATCGTTCAAGACCGAGAGTTAAAATCATTCCCCAGTAAAGGACCTAAATATCGTCCCCCGTCAATTATTAATTGGAATGAGTGTCGTAATATCATCCACGACTCACTCCATACTTACTGTATGAAATGGAGAAAACGGGAAAAAGCTGACAAAAAATCTTTGGACCCTTTTTTTAATTCAGTAATGAAGATAGTTGATATACGTATTCAACATTTTAAAGAACATTTTACTATAAACCATTACAACAATAAACCTATTTCTGTATCAAACATAAACTAAAAGAACTAGCCAAGGAATTTGTTTTTGTCCCGGTAGATAAAGCTGCTAATAATATTATTATTGTTTGACGTAAATTTTACATTGAGGTTCTGAAAAAGGAAATCACCAATTCACCAACATTCCAACTGACTCCATTTTCAGAAAACGAAATCTGTAACAAACATAAACTTTTAGGCACCGCTTTACAAGCAGAGCCAAATACAATGAAAGTCCCAACTATGTATTGGCTTCCGAAGCTACACAAAACCCCTTACAAATATAGATTTATTTCGTCTTCAAGCCATTGTTCAACTACTTAATTGTCTATTCTTCTTACCAGCACACTTGGTACAATTAAAAACCTGATAATAAATTGTTCAAATAAGGCCTTCGAAAATAGTGGAATAAATTACTTTTGGAGTGTCAAGAACTCGTTGGAAGTACTTGATAAATTGCATGCTTATATTGGTGATTTTGAATCTGTTCAAAGTTTTGATTTTTCTACCCTGTATACCACATTACCTCACATTCTCATTAAGAAAAATTCACACACCTAATTAAATGGGCATTCAAAAAATCAGAATGTGAATATATATGTTCAAACTCTTTTAGGTCATTTTTTAGTAGCAATAAACAAAAAAACTATGTTAATTGGACATGCTTTGATACTATATATGCCCTTGAATTTTTACTAGATAACATTTTTGTTCGCTTTGGGGATTCCGTATATCGTCAGATTATCGGAATTCCAATGGGGACTAACTGTGCACCACTTATTGCGGACCTGTTTTTGTATTGTTATGAGTTACAATTTATGACAAAAATAAGCAAAGACCCATCGAAACAACATCTGATAAACAAATTTAATAATACTTTTAGATATTTGGATGATATTTTGGCTCTCAATAATGACGACTTCAGTATGTATATTAATGAAATTTATCCTGTTGAACTTACTTTAAATAAAGCTAATACTAACAATGACCACTGCCCTTTTCTCGATCTTGATATCTATATCACTAATGGAAAGCTGAATACTAAAATTTATGATAAAAGGGATGATTTTTCATTTCCTATCGTTAATTATCCGTTTTTAGATGGTGACGTTCCCTTGTCACCATCTTACGGTGTTTATATATCTCAACTTGTACGATTCGCTCGTGTATGTAACAATGTTTTAGATTTTAACGAGAGAAATTTATGTATTACTGAAAAATTATTACACCAGGGTTTTCGATATCACAAAGTAGTCAAAGCATTTACTAAATTTTATCATCGGTATAAAGACATTATTCGTAAATTTAGCTCAACATGCAGACTTTTAATACGTTCAGGTATTTCACATCCAATTTTTTATGGTAATATTCTTTATAAAGCACAAAGGTGTCAGTATTCACCTCAGAAACATACAAAACCTTTGAATAGACTTATTAACATGATTAAGAAGGAACATAATTACGATACTGTTGTCAAGTCATTAAAGATTGCATATTTTGGCGTTAATATTGAGTCACTGATAAGGTCTTTGCATCGGAACTAAACACATTTATTCTAAAAACAGTTGTTGGCATGACACGGGTTATGTTCTTCTCATATATGTTATGATGGTATGATACTAAACCCCTAACGGGAAGGATTGTGCCTGATGTTCATATGATGAAATCATAATCTTTCAGTCAGTTTAGTTGAAGTCTGGAGCTGGCATGTCAGTTAACTGCTAGTAGTCTGTTGTTATTTATGTATTATTGTCATTTTGTTTATTTTCTTTGGTTACATCTTCTGACATCAGACTCGGATTTCTCTTGAACTGAATTTTAATGTGCGTATTGTTATGCGTTTACTTTACTACATTGGTTAGAGGTATAGGGGGAGGGTT
Source organism: Mytilus edulis (assembly GCF_963676685.1). Classification (NCBI taxonomy): domain Eukaryota; kingdom Metazoa; phylum Mollusca; class Bivalvia; order Mytilida; family Mytilidae; genus Mytilus; species Mytilus edulis. The sequence goes on from NC_092356.1 coordinate 5,683,263, forward strand.
GAGATCTCACAAACATGTTTAACCCCGCCGCATTTTTGCGCCTGTCCCAAGTCAGGAGCCTCTGGCCTTTGTTAGTCTTGTATTATTTTAATTTTAGTTTCTTGTGTACAATTTGGAAATTAGTATGGCGTTCATTATCACTGGACTAGTATATATTTGTTTAGGGGCCAGCTGAAGGACGCCTCCGGGTGCGGGAATTTCTCGCTACATTGAAGACCTGTTGGTGACCCTCTGCTGTTGTTTTTTATTTGGGCGGGTTGTTGTCTCTTTGACACATTCCCCATTTCCATTCTCAATTTTATTCTGTCTTAGTTTGGTACAAATAAAAAATAGTATAAAAAAGTTTTTAAAAATTTAACCGCAGAGTGAATGTGTTGTTTCCTGGCAGAAAAAAAGTCCATTAAAGTAAAATCTGGAAAAAATGGATTTGTCATTTTACAAAATTTACTTCTGGATACTATCTTATGATCATAAACAAGCTTCTGTCCAAGTTTGGTACAAACCAAGGATAGTTTAAGAAAGTTATTAAAATTTTAAAAACTACAACCACAGAGTGATGTAATGTTTTCCCGCAGAAAAACTAAGTGCATTTACAAGTAAAATACGGAAAAAATGGAATTTTATTTTCACAAAATTTACTTCTGGATACTATCTTATGATCAAAAATAAGCTTCTGTCCAAGTTTGGTAGAAATCCAGGATAGTTTAAGAAAGTTATTTAAATTTTAAAAACTTGAAACACAGAGTGTATGTAATGTTTTCCCGCAGAAAAACTAAGTCCATTTATATGTAAAATACGGAAAAAATGGAATTTTATTTTCACAAAATTTACTTCTGGATACTATCTTATGATCATAAATAAGCTTCTGTCCAAGTTTGGTAGAAATCCAGGATAGTTTAAGAAAGTTATTAAAATTTTAAAAACTTTAACCACAGAGTGTATGTAATGTTTTCCCGCAGAAAAACTAAGTCCATTTATAAGTAAAATACGGAAAAAATGGAATTTTATTTTCACAAAATTTACTTCTGGATACTATCTTATGATCATAAACAAGCTTCTGTTCAAGTTTGGTAGAAATCCAGTATTGTTTAAGAAAGTTATTAAAATTTCAAAAACTTTAACCACAGAGTGAATATTTGTGGACGCCGCCGACGACACCGACGACGACGGAATGTAGGATCGCTTAGTCTCGCTTTTTCGACTAAAGTCGAAGGCTCGACAAAAAGGCAAGCAACCAAAGTCTTCATCTACACGCAATAGGAAATTAGCTGTAACGATATATTCAATTTACATTATTACCAAATTATATAAACAAATGAAATATTTTCTAACCTATTATAATTAAAGCTGCATCAGTCACTGCTATTATGTGGTTCAAAATTAAGGCTTACATGTGAACTTTTATCTTATGTGTTAGCCGTCTGGACAATTAAATTCTTAATTATCAAGAGTCGGCTTCATGAAAGGATTACAAAAGATCTAATTGTCAGATATCACTCAGTTAACAGAGACAATATAATTATTGTCCCCTTTATAGATGTGACATCTTTAAATTTTGTATCGATTTTTAGCTGATTAAATCGGTCACCTTTTCTGAGACTTTATAAAAGAAAACATTATTTGAATTAAATAATATACATTGGCACTCACACCACATCTTCCTATATCTATGTATCTAATAGATTGATTTAACTAACACAATTAAAAAAGTTTAATTGATAATTTCATGAAAAATTTATAGAAGTCACAGGTAAAAAAACTCATTTCACGAAAGAAAGCACATATTCATGAAAAATGCAGCAAATTTCCCAAAAGACAAATAGCCTTAATATATAGCTTGATTTACTGAGAAGATACTAGCTTATGAAAACTTCGAAAAATTGACAATTTTCAAGTTTTTTCATTATACATAAATTTGTGCAATTTAAAGTAAAAAGATACTATACATGTAAATGAGACCACTTATAAATACGTCCTTGGACTAACAAAAGAAAAAGACAAAATACATGTAAATTGTTACTTCTTCTTCTTCTTGTTGTCTCCGTATAAGATTCCTTTATAAGGATCACCACCATAAGTTATGGCGTATAAAGGAAGCATTTGGAGCCTGTATCGGTACAGATTAATGTGAGCATTTGCCTATCCAATTCCCCAGCCAGGCCGTGACAGGTCTTATTACCAGAAAGTTAACCTTCCCTAAACATAATAAAATATAACAAAATAAAACATACCGACTCACACACTCACCTGATTCGCTCAGTCCTCAAAGTATAAAAAGTGTATTCTAGTTCTATAATATAAGACGCTGCATGTTCTTCATATATCCATGAACCTGCAGCGTCTTATATTATAGGACTGAATTGTTACCAACAGTGTACTAGGCACGGAACTGTACGTTTTGGGGGCTTTTAGGGTTCATTGGTAATTTTTTCATCTGGCAACTTGTTATTTCTTGAATGTAGGAGCCCTGCTTGACAAACAAATTTAAAAAAATAAAAAAAAATTACAGTTCCGTCCCCTCACTATGATTCCCGTAAGTAATGCTAAAATTTGACAAATTGAATATCACTTACTGTGTCGCCTTGGTTGAATCACTCCCAATTAACTGTCTATCTATCTTTTGAGTATTGCCTTGGTTAAATCACTATCAATAAACTGTATATCAATATTGTGAATACGATTTACTTGTACCTTTTTTAATGGCTGAATGAATACATGTAAAGGGATAATCTCTCTCTTACTCGTACATACGGGACCTACTAATTTACAGCTGACTGACATAATTGGTTGTTATATAACATGATTTGTTTTTACGTACGAACAGTCTCCGGGACAAGTTTGCAATCCCGCTGAGTGCAAAAGTTGTCACCTTAATTTTTGAAGTTAAGTCAAAATGAAGTTGATAACTTGGTTGGTATTGGTTCCCTGATATTTGTCCTAAAAATGTTTGGCTCTAGCACCACTGTTGAAAAAGTTATGCCCCTTTTTTCAACAATTTCCTCAGAGGAAAAGTAGTTTTCCTCAAGGGAAATCAAATTTCCCTAAAGGAAAAAGATTTTTCCTCAAGGGAAATTGTTTTTTCCACAAGGGAATTTGCTGCATAAATATTTCCTTTGAGGAAATTCTATTTCCTTAGAGGAAATTCTTTTTCCTTAGAGGAAATTATTTTTCCTTTGAGGAAATTCTTTTTCCTTTGAGGAAATTTGCGGCATCAAATTTTCCTTTGAGGAAATTCTATTTCCTTAGAGGAAATTTGCGGCTTTAAATTTTCCTTTGAGGAAATACTTTTTCCTGTGAGGAAATTTGTAGCTTCAAATTTTCCTTGGAGGAAATACTTTTTCCTGTAAGGAAATTGTTGACAAACACTTTTCCTTAAGGGAAAATTCAAGACAACAAATTTCCTCTAAGGAAATCATTCTTCTTCAAATTTCCTCAAAGGAAATTTCTGAACATCAAATTTCCCGCAAGGAAAAGTTTTCCCTTATTTTTAAATTGTTAAACATTTCTTCACTATACCATGCATACAAACAGTATGAATATGATTTTTACAAGACTGAATAATTGACATGATTGATACAAATAATATTTAAAACTTTAATAAATGTTTGACTCAACATTTGAATGACATTGAAAATTAATACAGTCTGACTGTTTAGGTCTAGGTATTGTTCATACTTTTTATATAACTTTAACTTTGATTTATAAAAAAAAAATTGTACCAAAGGATTCTGTTTTCTTTGTAATTGTTTCAACACAATACATTAATAAGCAACCAATTTGAATGTCATACCATTTGTAGTGTTCTAAAGAATTTGTTTATATTTGCAGATTAAATAATAAAATAAACACTTTTCCTGTTATTTTAAATTAAAATTTTCTTCTGTTTCAGCTTGTGTAGTTATTCAATCCACTCGTAAGAATTCAGTGAATACATAATTCCATTCACTAATATTTTCCTTCAATTCTAAGAGAAACATTTTTGCAAATTGTTCTTCAATGATCTTCTGTATATTTGATATGAGGGAGCAATGTAAATGAGTGGATAAAGCTGGTGTTCCTTTTTTCAACAACAAAATAGTACTTTTTCTGCATTTCTCCTTTCTTTCGACTAATATATATAATATGTTGTTGCTTTTATACAATAGTGTTTTTGTTTATCTATGATAGAACTCCATTTTGTTGAAGGCCATTATCATGTGATTATGATGAAATTTCCTATTTCTTTTTTTGCAGGAAACCACACATTCCAGTTCAACTTCCTCTTCAGTAAAGACCTATTGGTCATGAAAACAAAGATGTCTGATAACCTATAAATACACAAAATAAACAAATAAAATGTTATAAATGGAGAGAGAAACAGCAATAAAAGTTTATTTTGTCATGTTTATTAACATTTTAAATATATTTCCTTTCTTTTCTTGCATTAGTTTTTATGGATTTCTAACTTAAGCTGTCAGTTACTGTGAGTACTTAACACTTTGTGTCATTTCAATTTAGGGAAATGTATAAATTTCTTGCTAACTGTAAACCAACTTATTTTCGCGAGCGATTTATTTTCACAAGCAATTTATTTTCGCATTTAGAAATATAACGCGCATATAACTCGCCGCGAATGTTTTTCATATGTATCTTCCCTTATTAAAATACATTAAGTAAACTTAAAAATTGTGAAAAATAAATAGCTTCGATGTAGACTAGAAAGTATAAAACACAAAAATAAAGTATTCACGAAAAATTAGTTGGTTTACAGTAGTCCAGTCTGTGTTTGCAGGAAATTTACATCATTAGTTGTCTGGTGGAGAGTTGTCTTATTGGCAATCATGCCACATCTTATTTTTATATAATCTTGCCATATATTCCAATTGTGCCTGTCCAAAGTTTCGGAGCCTGTAGTGTTTGTCAGTTTACTCAGACACTTAAATTTAGTGGATGTTGTTGTTGTTTCATACTGGTCATATTTATATTTTGTAATTTATTTTGTTATAAACTAGGCAATTAGTTTTACAGTTTGGATTGTTTCAATTTTCATCTGAGGGTCTTTTATAGCTGCCTACTTTGACTATAGGGTATGGATTTTCTCATTATTGAAGATCGTCACAGGCCTACTATTGCTTTCTTAAAGCCATGATCAATAGTTTTCATATCTAATATACCACATCTTTTAATTTTTATAGTAATCATGAAAATCATCTTTCAAGTTCAATAACTTTTTTAAAAACAAAAGTGGCGCCCTTACCATTTACGTTTAGTTGGCTTCTGCAAATTTTAAATTGTCTATCATTTCTGCTGTTTAATAATTTCTCTGTATCTTCTATAGTTCTTGTCCTATACATAAAAGAGTAACAGTTATTATTGAATGACATCTTGCATCAATATTTTTTTGCTGTTTAATGTACATGAAGTATATTAATGTGTGTTTAATAAAAATCTGTAACATGAGTGCTTGATAAGCTTGTTGCCCTTTTAGCTGGTCTTTATGCTTTAAATGAATGTTAAAAATCAACTAGAAAAACTATGAGCACTGCGCAAAGTAGACCACTCCCCCCTTAAAAAAAGGACATGCACACACAGTGGTATTCATTGACATAAAACATGAAGATAATTTGGCTCCATTTAGAGATATCTTGATTACAATTTTAAGGCTGTGATTTTTTAACAAATAAATTTCTAAAACCTTTCAAAGTTTGAAAATGGACAGATTTTTAATAACTTTCCAACAACTAAAGTTCCTTAACTCTGCATCTTATACAAAAATATACATGATAAATAGGGGATGATACTCCAGCTTGCATATTACATTGTATTAATTATTCAAAGTTTTAAAGGAACATAGCTGAAGAACGGTAAAAGATTTACTACCAAAATTTGAAATTAATCTGATTTTGTGGTAAAAAGTATTGTTTTAAAGTTTAATAAAATTTGGTTTAGGTAAACCTAAGTTAGAGGACAGAAAACGAAAAATTTATTATTTTGCCATTTTTAAAGAATATAACTCTAGAATAGAAAAAGAGACACTACCAAAATTCAAGTATTATGAAAATTTTATGATTAATGTATTCTAATTCCAAGATTATCTAAGACATGGTTTGTTTGAATTAAAAAAGTTGGAATAAAGTACCTGCTAGAATTCAGGAGAATTAAAGCAAATCAGGCTATCTTCTAGATTGTCAGACAATTGACCATTTGACTGTAGAAAAGGAATTTTCTTTTTCTTATTTAGCTATTTGTTTTCTCTGTCTTTAAAGTCATTAGAAACGAGTAACCAATGAAAAATAATCTTCCTCCAATTCTTGAACCAATGCATACAAACATCATAAACTTAGTCTTCTATTCAAGAATTTTCCATTTTTTTCGCATAAATTTCGTTTTATAGTAATTTTTTTTTTTCAATCGGTCTGCAGTGTTGTTGGGAAAATATGGCAGGTAATTAATGTTCTTGTTTTGAAGCCGAAGTTTAATGATTGTCACCTGTTTGTCAACAATCAACAAAAAAGCATGCAAATTGAGCACGTGTTTAACATGTTAATTCAGATAATAGTTTATTTTAAGGACATCCATGCGTATTGCGATCACCGGATTTTTACGAGATGGGTCACACTGAGGTCACTATGCATATGGAAAATATGGAAGGAAGCAATTAAAATAAAGTAAACTTCTTCCAAATATGAATAAATTAAAGAATTTTCTTCAGAAAAAAGTTGTACATAAGTTTTATAATGAAAACTATCCATTGAGTTATAAAAAACATATGCATTATTTTTTTTTATTTGAGGTTTCTTATGACTTTAATATCTACAGAACTAAGCCAATTTTTTCACATATTTTTTTTTGTCTTTTCTCTCTTGTTATTTAACATAACAAAAAAAAAACAAAGAGAAACTGACAATGCCAAGACAAAACACAAGATGCAGAAAAGAAAAACAAAACAAAACACTTAGCAAAACCAACATCACCAAAAAAGTAGTGTTAAATTCATGTGCTCAGTCAGTCAGTGAGAGTTGGCAGATCCTGACCCACTATATTTATGCTTAAAAACCTAAAAATCATAGAGTACTAGACATATTTTGTAAATACTTGATTAAAATGTTGTCATAAATAGCATAGACAGCTCTTAGGGACGACATCAAAAGTTCAATGTAGGATACAAAACTTAATTCACATAGTTTTTTCGCTGACCCCCCTACCCCCCTTCTTAACTTAATTTGGGAAAAATTGATTTACCTATATGGATATATGTAAAATCGATTTTAGATTAACAAAACTTGCAGCAATGTTGACCCCCACCCCCAAACTATTCGATTTAAGTTTTTTTTATCCTACATCGATCTTTTGATGTCGTCCCTTAGTCTTGAGAACCACATGTGTTAATTGTGTGAGTATAAATCATGCACAAGATTTGACTTCTAAAAGCCTATATATGAAAATTTTCTGAAGATATTGCACGCATTTATTAATATGACCAATTTTAAGAAATGCACAAAGATGTGAGATGATTTATATAATTGTAATTTCAGGAATTTACAGAAGAGGCACTGCATTTTGCACTTTTCTACATGTCAGGAGCCAGAAGTTATGGCCATTGTGACCTCTGTATGATTTTTATTTTAGTTTCTTACTTTATATTGAGGAGTATGAGGTCCATTATCATTATCACTCAACTAGTATACATTTTTGTTTTAATGGCAAGCTTTCAATGGCAAGCTAAAGCTAGCTCACAGACACAGATCCAGGGGGTTCGAAGGTTGGAACCCCCTTTTATTTTTGACAATCAATGCATTTGAATGGAGAATATAGTTCGAACCCCCCCCCCCCCCCCCATTTGTCCTGGGTTAGGAACCCCTTCTTTAAATGGCTGTATCCACCCCAGTCTCAGGTTGTGGGATTTTCTGGTTGCATTGAAGACCCATTGGTGACCTTTGGCTGTTATCTGCTCTTTGGACAGGTTGTTATCTCTTTGACACATTCCCAATTTCCAATAATAAAATAGCCTTGCAAGACGTCATAATTATTTGGACTACAGTAGGTTTTCACCACCATCAACATAATTTTTTGGCTAAAGATTGTCGCACTGTGGAAGAAACGAGTTTGGCGCGTTAACAAAAATATAATTGTCTGTGCTGACAGGTTAGCATGTGTGCATACCAATATTTAAATTTTCTAAGCCTTCTTTCTGAATATTTTGTCCATTTCTTGGTAAAATACTGTCAGACCTCGAGTGTTGTTGTTTTACAAAAACGATCAAGTAATGTAGGGGAGAGAAACTAACTTAAAAGACCAAAATAAGCCACAACTTATGGGGGTCTCATTGGGGGTTTTGTTGACGGATCCCGCTTAGTTACTTTTTTTTTAAACACTATGAAAGTAAGCAATTCTGAAATTTTGATATTTTTGTAATTTCCCGCGTCCCGCTAAACTTCCTTTCCCGTTTTCACGGCACAATAATTTGACTTTCATGTGTCACGCTTATCCGCCTCGACAATCCCGCGTCCCGCTCATACCCCCCTTATAGGTACATAAATAGTTTACTATGCAGTCAGTAGCCAAATACACATGTATAATATACTTTTAGACGACCTTAGACTCATTTCACAGAAAAATCGAAAATACTCATTGGTAATGAACATTTTAGATCACTTAACATTTAGATTTTATAACTTTAAACAGAGACATATAATATACACATCTTCTTCTTATTCTTCTTCTATAGATTTTTAAAAGATTATTTAATCGAAAGATGATAATTTGTCAATGAGTACCTGTAACCCGGTACTGCATTTTTTTTTTTGTTGCACGCGTCAAGAAACAGTTAAAAGTGCATGGATCTGACAGAGCTTTGAAGAGCTTATTTTCTCGTATGATCTATGTCTGCTACTGTGAATGTATTATATATATTTATCACAAAAAGCTAGTGCTCTTTTCCGTTTTCTTTTAATATAAAGCCCCACCCTTCCTCCAGCTTATCTGATTAATTTACGATCACTCTGAATGAAGAAAGTAAGAAAGTCACAATTCTTATATCAGGTATTTTAAATTCTGATCGATAGTTGTACGTCTCATTACGAATCATTTAATTATTTTAATTCAAAGTTCAAAGTTCAAATATTTATTGTCATATAAACTCTGAACAATAAGTTTGTGACAAATAATATAAACATACACACAATACATTTAAGAAACAAAACCATGAAAACAAAAAAAGCAAAAAAGTAAAACAATCTATCTATATGATATATAAATATATTTTATAAATAAATCAAGAGTCCCCTGTCCTCAGTTCTAATGCCTGTTTAAAATAGGACCCTAAGCTTTTTACTTCTTTTGAGGTTGATGGACAAAGAAGATATTTAATTTTTTCATTTTCTTGCCAGGACATAAAATCTGGCATATGTTTAATTACATTTCCTATAAAGTTATCTCTTAGTTTAGCAATTTTTTTGCAGTATAAAATAAAATGGGCTTCATCCTCCATTGTATTACAGGATGTGCATAGTCTTTTTTCTCTAGGTATTTTTAAATGTCTTCCTTTTTCTATCATTAAATTATGATCGCTAATTCTCATTTTTGTTATGTTCCTTCTCTTTTCAAAAGATTTACAGTTTAAGTAGTTTTCCATTTCTAAATTTTGCTTTAAACTTTTATATACATACAATTTACTTTTTTTATCTATTTTTTCAAATTTTTGTTCAAATATATTTGTGTAGAAATTTAAGAATTGATGTTTTAAGGTTTTTTTTAACAACTTTGAGTAATTTTTTCTTTTGTTTTCCTCAAGAATGGATGCTTCCATATTTACCTCTTTCAAAATATTTTTAACATATGTAAACCAGGTATAGCAACCTGAATTATCTAAACTTTTAGAAAGTAAAAAGGATTCGTATAATAATGGATTAATTTCAGAATTTAGTAATCTTGATAAGTAAAGTATACTTGAGTTTTTATATGCAACTCTAGTGGGTATCTCCCTAGCTCTGTTCTCACAGCTATGTTTGATGAAGATTTTCTTGTTCCGAGGATATATTTACAGAAAGACAAATGTAATTTTTCTAAACTTGATTTATCAGTAAAATTAAGGGGGTCTATATTTGTTTTGGAAATATTTGCACGTTTTTCTGCTCTAAATTTTGTAACATAAGTATCCATATAAGTTATTTCTGAATTATAAGTGGCTATTGGTTTAACTATAGAATCAAAAAGACTGCAAGCTACTTTAACTGGCAGATTATTTAAGGAACCAGTATAAGTTTTAATGGCAAACATCACTTTCCTTGCTTTATTTACAAGCTCTTCAGAGCTATGCAATAAGTTTCCATTTGATTTCACAAGAATTCCAAGAAATGAATACTCAGAGACATTTGACAAACTTTCATTTTTATATTTTGATAAAGATGTTTCCACTTTTTTATTATTTTGCTGCAGAATCATTGTTTTAGTTTTATTAATATTTAAAGTTAATTGCCATTTTTCACAATACTTTTCTAAGTTGTTCAGACTATTTTGTAGGCCTTCTTTACTTTCAGATAATATTAAAAGGTCATCAGCAAATTGTAAAGATCCTACTTTAGTATCAATTAGTTCTAATGGACAGCTATTTTCATTTGAAAACTCTGCATCTAAATCATTAATAAATAAATTAAATAAAGTAGGACTCAATGAATCCCCTTGTTTAACCCCTTGTGTGATTTCAAAATATTCTGAATGCCACTCTTGATGCTTGAAGGCAGATTTTGTTTCCTCATACTGTCCTTTAATAATATTAAATATTTTTTTCCCTGCTCCTGCCTTATACAGTTTATAAAGTAAAGCTTTTCTCCAGACAGAATCAAAAGCCTTTTTTAAATCTACAAAGCAGGCATATATTTTATTTTTATTTTTGCGTAAGTATTTGTTTATTAAAGACTTAAGCACAAATATACTATCAGAGGTTCTGTGATTTTTTCTAAAGCCAAATTGAGTATTACTTATAGTATTTTCCGTCAGTTTAATCAATCTTTCATTTAATACAGCATTAAACAATTTTGGTAAGCAACTTATCAGAGATATTCCCCTGTAATTATTAGGATAAATTTTTACTCCTGATTTATGCAATAAAATTAAGTATGAGTATTTCCATTTTCAAAATAAGGTTAAACAGTTTAACAATACTTTTGATAGACACATTTTTACTAAATTTTACTATTTCATTTATAATGGTATCTGGCCCAGGCACTTTTTCTTTTTTTAGCTTACTATATAACATTTTTTATTTCAGAGTATTTAATTGGAGCATCTGTTTCTCTATTAGATATTATGTTTTTTTCAATATTAACAAGTTGTTTTTCTATTTCCCCTTTCCATTTTATATTTACAAATGTGGGTTTTCCTTGGTCCTGAATATGCTTCGTAATTATTTCTTCATCTTTTAAAATTTCTGGCACTTCATTACCAGTATTTTTTTTGTTTTTCATTCCTTTAAGTATTTCCCAATAATCTTTAGGTTTCTTATCAAAACTATCTGTTAATGAGTTAAATATTTTCTCTCTGTATTGTGCTTTTTTAAATTTTACCATTTTTTTAAAACTTTTTAACAATTCAAAAAATTTCTGTTTAAGTTGATTATTTGGACATTTTTTAAGTTTATTTCCAATCCTGTTTATTTCTTTTTTTGTCTCATATACACAATTGTCTGACCATGCCTGTCTATATTTTGTTCTCTTACTTTTAATTCTTTTTGTAATTTTACAAGTAATATCAGAGATATTTTCAAAAATGTTAGTTAAATTTTCAGTTGCACCATCAACCCCTTTTTGATTTTCCTGATACTCATTTAATTCAAACTTCATTATATCATTTTTTATACGCTCTGACATAAGAGCTTTAAGTAGCAAGTTATGTGAATTTTCAGTCCATTTATATCTTTTAAAATATTTCCATTTTTTTTCTATATGACTTTTAAGGTCAAAAGTTTGTTTTATATTACAATTTAATGTTAACTGAATCTGTACATGAACTGACAAGTAAGTAAAATCATCAGTTTTAAAGTATTTCACTGAGGACAGGAGACTTTCACTTATTAATGCATAATCTACAGCACTGTAACCATTTATTGACATATAAGTATAGTAGCCTAGGCTGTCCCCTATAAATCTGCCATTTAATATGCGTAACCTTGAGGCAATACATAGTTCTAATAAGGATTTACCTTGTACATTTGTTACATTATCTTGATTGTTTCTAGAAATTTCAGTGTCAACTTCATAATAATTTGGTATTAGATTTTTAGCATCAAAATTATTTATTTGACAAGAATCTCCTGTAATAAAATCAGGACATTTACCAGTCCTTGCATTCATGTCCCCCATTAAAAGTATTTTTCCTTGTCTTGCAAAAGTACTGATCTCATTTTCTAAAAAGCTATAATCATTTTCAAAATAGTTTGAATTTATAGGTGGAATGTATAATGCACATAAATATAAGTCTTCTTTGAAACCAAAGAATTCCTTTTCAAGATTTTGTACCATTAATATTGGTTATACCTTTTGCTATTTCTTTTTTGTAATAGACAATAATTCCTCCACTATGTCGACGTGCTTTTTTTTTCTTTTTGCGTATTTTTGAGAAAGTATTATAATTTGATATGTTATAATCTTTACACTCCCCTTTCCAGGTTTCAAGTAATATATTTATGTCACTTTGAATTTTATCTATAAAAAAATCATCTTGAATTTTGTCCCCAAAGCCACGCACATTCCAAGCAGAAATAGTTAAATAGCGTTTATTCTCATGAGTTCCCATGATCAAATTCCTTCCTAAACTAAATGTTTTTGTAAAATAATTAAATAAATGGTCTGAAAATAAATCATTATAAGTTTCATTGTTATAGTTTTCATTTGAGTTTTTCTACTGCCAATTAATGACTTTTGGTTTATCTTTAAAATATAAAACTCTCTTTGTCATATATATGATATATTCATATTTCAAAACATTTACCATACATTTGTATATATAAGAAATATCAAGCAATAAACAATATGTCATCATTTAAACAATATCTGAGGACAAAGAAAGATAACTCAAAATTTTTGAATAAGCAAGTAAAAAATGTTTGTTTTTTTTCTTTTCTATTTTCTGTTTTAAAATTATTTCTTTACACTTACATCCAAATATATTGATTAAACATGTTGAATTCCAACTTTAAAATGATTGTTTATGAATTACTTTTTTTAATATATATTAAATATGGTAAATTTTCTCATTGCCTTATGATTTATGGTAAACAATTAACATATAAAATAACACTTTTGAGTTTCTCTTTTGTCAGTTTGATCTGTTATCCAATTTTACCAACCTTCTTATTTTTAACTATTCCCAGGTATATCATATGTATACACATTATAATATCTATCATATTTCTTTTAATATATCTACATGATAATATGAAAAATATTAAAAAAACTTAATTTCTTACAAATTCTTAGGCTTATCTATTTTGCCTAGTTTAACATGTTTAACCAAAAATCAAATATTTAAAAATGTCAACAAAAGATCTTTATTTCTTATTACTTAATAATGTCCATCTCTCATTCCACTAAACATGTATTCAAACATTTTGTACATGTTGTCCCTATCATTGTTCATGTGCATGTGACTAGTATTTGTATTATATGTATATCTGGTATTGGTATTATCTGTATATCTGTTGTTTGTACTATCTGTGTATCCATTGTTTGTATTCTCTGTATATCTATTATAAGAGTTATGCTTGTCCTGTCTGTAACCCTGATATCCATTTGCATCTCTTTTATTGTACCCACTTCTATTCTGGTCATAATTTGACCTCACTGAATAGCCATTGTTGAAGGACCTTGGATAATTTTTATCATATCTAACTGATAACAGTGGGTTTAAGATTTCCTTAACACATCTGACATAAAGCTTTACACCTTTAAATTTGGATGAATACCATCATAGAAATCTGAATGAATCATATTTTCAAATTGTACATAGTGTAACCCAGTATCAACACAATAGTCTCTAAGTAAAATATTGTATAGACCAATTTTTTCATTACATGCATCAGCTTTGTTTCGGTCACCAAGATAATATCTTGGTAAAAGTTCCCCGATCACAACTGTAGATTCTGGTAGAGTAGATTTAAGTTCACGAACACGTAGTTCAACCTCTTGTAGTACATCATCTGGTGTTTTTTGTTCCAAATCATTTGATCCTATTTGTAACAAAACATTTTTAGCATGTACTGTTCCCAATTTCACAAATTTTGTTGCTCCCTCTACAGTTTTATCTCTCAAAGTAGTGATTTTCACTTGTTTATTCTTGTACATTTTTTTACCATCAATGTCTTTTACAATTGATGATCCTATGACCCATAAATCCACTTTTTGTATGTTTGTGTTTTTGGATTTTTCAATACTATTTCCAGACTCTTTTTCTATGATACTTTGTGTATTGTTATCCGACTGTGTAACACTTTGTGTACATCTTGCTTTAAACAGATCTTTCATTTCAGAACAGGTCTTGTTTACCTCTTGTATTCTCTCTAATGTCTTGAAATTTGTGTTAACACCTATCCTTAAATCCATAAAATGTCTATTTATTTTTTCCAGGATATTTTCCTTCATTTCTTTTGTTGAATTTTCCAATTGTTTTAGACCACTGTTTTCTACATGTAAATTCCCATGCATTTCCTTTAATTGAGGATTTATTTCTTCTTTTATCTCTTGCACTTTCATTTCTATTTGTGTTGTCTTTATATTCAAACTATCTACTATCTTGCATATTTCACTACCTTGATCCTTAACTCTTTGTATTTCTTTGTAATTTTCAGCTAATTTTGAATTATTCAAAAGATTTTGAGCTTTATTTTCCTTGTAATTTTCATTTGTTGAAACAAAATCTAGCTTCTCAACTGATTGGTTAATCTTGTGTACTTCTGATTTTATTTGGTCTATATCTTCAAATTTTGTTATGATTTTTTCACACATAATTGTTAGATTTTTGATTTTTTCATCCCTGACAATGTGTTCATTCTCTAACTTATGGAATGCTGATTTTAGTATTTTTATTTCATTTTCCTGTAATTCCATTTTCTTCAGTACACCTTCAAGTGAATTTTCATCTTTGCCATCATCTTTATTACTTGTATTATCTTGGTCATCTATGTTTATACATGCGCTAGTTTTACCCACTTCAGGCTCTTGTATGAGATCATCATTTGTTTTGTTCAAACTGTTAATTTTTGATTGTTGAATATGATTTGAGTTTGTGATGTTTACCTCTTTTACTATACTTTCTTCCTCTATTTTATTGTTTTCTTTCTCTACAAATTCTCGTTGGAAAAAATTATCATCCATTTCAATGTTTTTTATTTCTTTAACAACATTGACCGACTTATCCCCCTTTGTACACACTAAATTATCTACAACTTTCTTGATTCTTGGGAATTCAAATTTTACCCATTCAGCTGTTAGTTGACCCTGTACTAATGCGGTATTTGTTGTATAAAATAAAGTAATAACAAATTTTTTCTTTTTATTTATTGTTACATTTGCTACGGACTTGAACAGCTCCTTTTGCGGAATTTTCCATTCAAACGTACGTTTCTCGTCGTTGATTGTCACTACCCTCGATTTTTCGTCGTGGTCTGTCCACTTTACATCTGCTTTGGTTTCGTTCCCCAAGTCTATAAAATATCGAGTTAATAATGCCCTCCTCCAGACAAGCACGCTGTCCTTATTCAATTTGAACGATGCTTGGTTGGACGACTTTGAAAAGTTTATGTGTCCGTCTTTATGGGGCGAGTTTCCCCGCTTTTTTGTACTATTTGCCATGATTTCAATGTTTGTAGCTTTGGACTAAATTGACTCCAATTTAACGCCTGTATATTTTGTATTGTATTACCAATTGACTTATTTTCAACTCTCAGTCCTCTCTGACCATTTTCAGACCATCTATTTAACTTCTTACTCGTAGGGGCTACATCGTGTGTATGACATGGAGGCCGCCATTGATTAATACATCTCCTTATTTCAACAAGAAAGCTTTATTTATATGCGGTATAGTGATGAATGTCTATCATGCAGCATGGTTGTAAATAATTGTTAAATGCAGCACAAAGATACATCATATATCACACTGAAGTCAATCCGCATGTAAAAAAAAAATCCTACCAAATGACTAGTAGTCTACAAAAAAATCAACTATAGCATACCAAAATATATAATTTGTAAAGACTTGCATGCGATTAGGCCTATAGCTCTATATTCCTATAGATCTCATAACCATACGAAAAAAAGGCAGATTATGTGTGTGTATAAGTTTTCAGAAAATTTCACAGAGACACTTCCTAATCAGGTGATATCAAAATACCAATTTACAAATACAGATCTTCTGCCTGTTGTATATTGCTTACTTTGATTGTATATAGCCAAACTACCACATTTAACAAATTACATCGTAAATATACATGTTTGGTGCGGATGGCAGAAATTCAAAATTGATCCTTCAAGAGACAAGCGAATGTTGGAGATACTCGGTCATTCCCTATTGTTAAATACTGATTAAAACCGTGTGCGCCTAAACAGTACTAAAAAAATGATGTACATGTATGTTCCAGAAGACAACAAATTAACAAAATTAACAATAAATACGATAGGTAGGTCTTGTAATTGAGACCGCCCGTAATACGGTCGGAATATTTTCGACTGCCACAGAAAATTGGCATTATACCAGGCTACTAATACAGCCGGGTTCTGCAGAAATACCGTAAAGGACCTCCTTAGTGCACTAAAAACAAAAAAGTGCACTAAAGACCTTGACATAACGACCTATAACTAACATACGTCCTTGCTTGACATCAGTAATAAAGTTATCTTTCATAGACGGCAGTTATGACTTGTATTCTCTTTTTCACCAACTTGAAATTATACCACGCTAAACCGTTAGTTAAACAACCACCATTAATTAATCAATAAGTAACGATCAAGAGACAATTGTTTTTTGGATAAGGTCGATTGAACATGATGATTGGGAAATTCCGAATTTGCAATAAGCCGTTGGTCACGTGCCGAGACTCGGCACGCGCAGATTAAAAAGTTATTTAACATCTTTTGAATGACACCAAACTTTATAAATTTATTTACTCATATCCTCCATGTTCTTTGGGGTCTTATAACATCGTTTTAATGTCCTTAGTGCAAAAACTTACTTCCTTTTGTACTAAGAAGTCCTTTGCGGTATTTCTACACACGGCTAATACAGTCCACTCGAAGGGTTGTTGCAAGGATCCCCATTCGTACGTGGCTGAGCACAGCCCAATGGACGTTCCACTATCCTTCTACTAAGGTTTTAATGCCGATCAGAAGAAGACCTGTAACGACGTCGCTATTTCTTAATATAGTTACTCTAGTTTGCTGACAAATTCGCTTCTTGTTCCATTGAATATAAAGGAAATAGTTATCTAAAATATATTTTTTCTTTCTTCAAAGATTAATAAATCAATTAGTTAAAATGGCTATGTATATGGCTTCATCGCTAGGCTAAAAAAGAATTACCTAAACTGATAAAAAAGTAATTAATTTGAATTTGTTTCTAACTTTTTCTTATATATATTTGAACAATTATAAAAACATTATCCTTGCTTATTTGTCCACTTACTTAAAAGGTATGGCCAATTTCCGGTTTATTTGTTTCGTTATTTGGTTCCTATATGTTCAAATAAATTGATGAATTTGATTTAAAATCTTTGTTAATATAGAAAAGCAAGTTAATCTTCTCATCTGCACGATAGTCCCTTCTCTATTTTGGGGTTGAAAAAAAAATATCTTTAAAAAATGCGGTTTTGAGTCTATTTCTTCATTTTAATTTGGTAACACGTTAATAGAGACATATAATTCTGATATGTCTCTGACGTTAAGCAATAAGTGACACTATATGATATGGTATATTACCAATACTAAGGCCATACATTTGAAGCTGTTCAAAATTCTGTACATTATAGGTACGTGTATCAGATCGAACATTTTTTTTTAATTGTATATATAAAAAGAAGTACTATAAGCAAGGACTTGTAAAGTAACTTCTTACTATACAAATCCTTGCTATAAATTATCTAGTATGAATGTCCACTGGACCGACCGTGCAAGTGCTGTATAGCCAGTCAAGGTCCTTAAAAACTTCCATTTGTTGTTGTCCACTGGAAATAAGCTCTTTAAAACACGAATCACCGTTTACTTAATGCCACATTTATTTGTTAATATTTTTAAAACTTTTTCTTATGATTTTATCATAATATCTTTTTTTTGAAATTTTCTGTGTGGTTGAACATGAAATTGACACCGATGCTACAAAGAAAATTTATGTAATGTCATCTGTTGCAATATATACTAAGTATTACACGTGGACAGGATGTTCCCCAGAAAATAAGTTATACACACCCCTAGGGTATACACACTACTGTCATATTGAAAATTACTGGGTCACCTGTAAGATGGTAATCAGCCATGCAACTAATCAGGTGACTGACCATGTCACTATATACAATTTAAAAAGTTTATCTTGAGATTAAATTGAAATATTCATTTTGATTAAAAAAATTAAGAACTAAAGGATTTATCATTATTGAATGAATGAATCAATCTTTATTGCATTAGCAACAACATTGCTTTAGCATAATACAAGGCATATATATATATATGACAAATATGACAGAATACAGAAAACAATTAAATAAATTAAATAATGCACTATTATGAAGTGAAATAATTTAACCAAATCGTATTATTTCCAAAACGATTATATACATATTTTTTTTTTTATCTATACCGGGAAAAAATTGAAAACAGTATTTATAATTTTAAATTTATTTTATAGAAGTCCTTGTAGGTCTCATGAAATGGAACTCACGCATGCCTAATAATTAAGATTTATAAATTTATTGAAAAATATAACAAATATTTAGTCTTGATATTAAATTACAGTTACCTTTCCGCGATATCATTTATTTGATATTAATTGTTTTCGCCAAGAAGTGCTGCTCATTATTCAAAGTGTTTCAGACAAGATGTTAAAAATAATAATGTGCAAGATACTTTTTTCGATCATCGTGAAATGATAATTGTAATTCCCATTCCTCCATGCACTCTACCCCTGTTCAATTGTATATTTATAATTCCTCATGCTTTAATTTACCCCTCTTTGTGATTACCGTTATGCCAACAGAAACCCGGGACTTGATTTACATGTAAAATCAGGGGCGGATCCAGCCACGATAAAGCATGTAAACATGGTAAAGGGGGTTCCAACTGCATGTCTCCATTAAATAAGGGGTGTCGTAAATTTTCGCTGGGTTTCTGTTACCCCACCGTTTTCATATAATTTAGATTTCAAAAGTGTATAACTTTTCATATATTGTGTAGGTTAAAATGTTATTTTTTCCCATATTGTTTGCGTTTTGCAATGTTTTGTTTGGTGTGTAATCATGGTAATGTAACGGTGCACAGTCAGGGGCAGATCCAGCCTTTTAAAAAGGGGGTGTCCAAATAAATGTCCCCATTCAAATGCATCGATCGGCCAAAACAAAAGGGGGGTTCCAACCCCCAGAACCCCATCCTTCGACCCGCCACAGAATATAAATATTAATTGTTATTTAAAAGTCATTTACTGGTACTAGATCCGAGCACATGTTTTGGGATATGTCTAATTTACCGTATATAACTGCGAGAAAATGAATAACACACCAGCTGATAATTGTCTCTTCTCTGCTAATTAAATATTCACTCTGATTTACTTGTGAGACCACCGACACTAACATGACTAATAATTAACTCAAAGTTAAAGGTGCTCCGTTACTGGGAAGATCATATCGGATCCGACCAATTTATTGGTTCCATTCCCCCATATAAGTCAACACGGCTCCTTAGAAAAAATGCATTGCAATGCGTCATAATTATCTGGACTACTAAGTACTTCCGTATAACTTCGAAAACAGACAATATTTTATTTCACTGGATGAAACTGGGCTGACGGATTTTTTAAAGGATTGGTAATTTTTATTTTTTACACAAATTTACATGGCAAGATTCTTCACCTTTTTCACCCTACAAATCAAATGGTTGCCGTACACATTGTTACACCTACACGAACTGAAAGATATGCATGTAAACATTTGGTATCATTTTCCGTGACAACTCTTCATCAGTGACCTGAGTGTAAGGATGACAGTGGCAGATCCAGAACTTTTCTTTTTTTTTGGGGGGGGGGGGCCTTGCTCCAGTCATGCTTCAGTGATTCTCGATATAATTATGATAATCAACAAATTTTTCACACGAAAAGAGTGGGGGGGGGGGGGGGGCTTTCCCCTTAATTATAAATCTCTATTTTCAGACATAGGGTCATATAAATTTGCCTTTTGAAGAACTGAGATTAAAAACATGAGACGGCTAACGAGTTTTCAGCTAATTTACATCATTGTACATTAAAATACATCATGAACATACATGTACTGAAATACACAATTATATATAGAGCCATTTAAAAAGCTATTTTTTGCAATACTTAAATAATGCCGGATCAAATCTTGATAATATATGTACCGGTAGTTGAAATTGTTAGCTTTAAACATTAAAAAATGAGCACCCAAAGTTTAAAAATAAGAATGACCATTTAGTCTTTAATGTATGTGCTATTGCCATGAAACCAGGTCATTGTAGGTAAACTGTCATCTATTCCCTTAAATCTGAGTTCACGCCA
Organism: Mytilus edulis; assembly: GCF_963676685.1. Classification (NCBI taxonomy): domain Eukaryota; kingdom Metazoa; phylum Mollusca; class Bivalvia; order Mytilida; family Mytilidae; genus Mytilus; species Mytilus edulis. The sequence continues at coordinate 5,704,005 of NC_092356.1, forward strand.
ATTATTAATTAATTAAAATTAGAATTAAAATTAGTCGAGTATATCTACTCTATTAGGTCTCTAGTTTGGATAGTGTATAACGTGCAAATTAAAATCATACTCCTTCAAAATTTATTTCTTTAAATATTATGGATGAAATAGCAAGTAAGGGATGAAAATAAATTGGATATATGTTGCAATTTTGTTTAGGTAAAGTAGTGATTTGGGATAGTTTGAAAAGGTAAAATATTAGTATGTCAAACTTAATTATAGACCCTTTAAAAATAAAATTATCTTTATTTTGAGTTATAGCTTATAGATTTTTCTATAATGTTGATCAGAGGCGGATCCAGCCATTTTAATAGGTGGGGGTCCAAACCCAGAGTAAAGGGGGGTTCCAACTATATGCTTCCATTCAAATGCATTGCTTGGCAAAAGAAAAGGGGTGGTTCCAACCCCCAGACCCCCCCCCCTTGGATCTGCCAATGTTGATGTGGTTCTGTTCCAAAAGTAGTACACTGCACTGTAAAAGTCTTTTGTTGGATAGAGCCAGTGCAATTTTTACCTCACTGTTGTTATGGAACAGTAAGATTTTGCCATCACTTGGTGTCTGTTGTTGTTCGTCGTCGTCTGTCTTGTGTTCTCCTCTAAAACTACTTAACCAATTTCTACCAAACTTAAGCTGAATGATACTTCATGTTATATCTATGGGTATCTAAAACACAGTTTTTGTTGAGGCTGCAACTTAAACTTTTGTTGCAGAAAGCTGGACATTGGGATAGTGATCCGGCAGCGGCGTTAGCTTACTTCTTAAAAGCTTTATATTTTAGAAGGTGGAAGATCAGGATACTTCATACTTTGTATATATGGATGCCTCATGTTACAAAGTTTCCGTCAGTCACATGTCCAAAGTCCTTGACCTCATATTCATGGTTCAGTGACTACTTGAAAAAAAGTTAAGATTTTTTGTAATGTTAAATTCTCTCTTATTATAAGTAATAGGATAACTATATTTGGTATGTGTGTACCTTGCAAGGTCCTAATGCCCGTCAGACAGCTTTCACTTGACCTCAACCTCATTTAATGGATCATTAAACAAGGTTAAGTTTTGGTGGTCAAGTCCAAATCTCAGATACTATAAGCAATAGGTCTAGTATATGCGGTGTATGGAATCACTGTCAATGACTGTAAGGTGTACATGTCCAACTGGCAGGTGTCATCTGACCTTGACCTCATTTTCATGGTTCAGCATGTTCAGTGGTTATGACCGTTATAGTTAAGTTTTTGTGTTTTGGTCTGTTTTTCTCCTACTGTATGCAATAGGTCTACTATAATTGTTGTATGGAATGATTAAAAGTTGTACATGTCAAGCTGGCAGGTGCCATCTGAACTTTACCTCATTTTCATGGTTCAGTGGTCAAAGTTAAGATTTTGAGTTTTGGTCTTTTTTTCTAATACTATATGCAATAGGTTAACTATATTTGATGTATGGAAATATTTTATAATCTATATATCAGTCACCCAGGTTTTATTTGACCTTGATCTCATTTTCAAGGTTCATTGCTAAGTGTTAAGTTTTTTGTGTTTTGTTCTGTTTTCTTAAACTATAAGCAATAGATCAGCTATATTTGTTGCATGGAAGGACTATTAGGTGCACATGCCTGCCTGGCATGGCTTATCTAACCTTGACCTATTTTTCAGGGTTCATTAGTCAATGTTTAGTTTTCTTGGTTAATGTTAAATGTATGTGCCAGTTGTAATAAAGCTTTATATTTAGGACTATCAACATAATATCAATGATTAGCAAAGAAGGCGAGACATTTCAGCGTGTGCACTCTTGTTGTTTTGTTTTCTGTTTCGTCAAAAAACATTGTGATCATGGCTAAACATTTTAAATAAAAACTTAGGAGGAAAGGTAGTTTTGGCTTTTATCTCAAAACCCAAATAAAAGGATTAAGAGCAAATCTGACACAGAGTTAGTTGTTCATTATATGATTATAGGTGAAGTTCTATTAACATTAAATTTTCAGACAAGTGTAACAACCCATTGTTGAGTTGCTGCCACTAGATTGGTAATTTTAAGGAAATATTGCAGTTTTTATACGACTGCAAAAAGTTTTTTGTGATCATATATTGGTATCGTGTAGTCGTTGTCAGAAGCCATTTGGTTTTTGCATAATTACTTTAGGATAAGTTAATAGAAATCTATGAAATTCAAATAAAAAAGGATGGTTGGGATTTATTTTGGGAATTTTTGTCCAGAGTTTAGGAATTAGGCATTTTAGGGACCAAAAGGTTCCAAAATTGAACTTTTTTTGATTTTATAGAAATTGAATTATGGGGGTTCTTTGATATGCCAAATCTAACTGTGTATTTAGATTCTTAATTTTTTGGTCCTGTTTAAATTGGTCTACCTTAAGGTCCAAAGGGTCCAAAATTAAACTTATTTTTATTTTAACAATATTTAAATTCTTGGTGTTCTTTAATATCATGAATATGCTGAATCTGGACATTTACTTAGATTTTTTATTATGGGCCCAGTTATCAAGTTGGTCCAAACAGGGGTTCAAAATTTTACTTTGTTTAATTTCAACAAAAATTGAATATATATACATGATATATGGGGTTCTTTGATATGCTGAACATGCTGAATCTAACCATTCATTTAGATTTTTGATAATTTGGCCCGTTATCAAATTGGTCCACATGGAGGTTTGAAGGGTCCAAACTTGAACTTTATTTGATTTCATAAAAAAATGATTGATCATGGTGATATGCTGCATCTATTAAACCATGTATTAAGATTTTTAAAATTGGACCATATTAGAGGTTAATTGTCAATTTAAAAATTTTAATTACTTGGACCACATTCATTCTGTGTCAGAAACCTATGCTGTGTCAAATATTGAATCACATTCCAAATTCAAAATTCAGAGCTGTATCAAGCTTAAATGTTGTGTCCATACTTGCCCCCAACTGTTCAGGGTTCAACCTGTACAGTTGTATCAAGCTGAGCCATGCGTAGCATTTTTATTGGTTATTATCTTGAATCTTATTTCTGATAAAGATATATATACTGTAAACAGCAAATATAATTCGCAAAGTAAAGTCTACAAATATGATATTAATACACCAAAAATTGTCAATTGACCCCATAAGGAGTTATTGCCTTTTAAAGACAATTTTTCACAATTTGTTCATCTAGTTTGCTCAATACTCTAAAGAATCTTCTCCTTTGAAGTGACATTGCGGAATATATTACAGCCAAACTTGGACTGAATGAGTTTCAGAGTAACTAGTTTAAAGTTTGTATTTTATTTCCTTTTAGGTCAAGAAACATAGTCTCTTTATAGTTACATGGCTAAAATGGAACATAGGGGTAAAATGATCACAAATGGAAGATTGATGCAAAAAATTTCAGGTGAGCACTTCAGGCTCTTGCGAGCCTCTTGTTTAATTGCTTCTGTAAGTAATATATATATTAATTTGAAATTCTGACGAGTGAGACACATGCAGATTATACTGTAAACAATATTTCGGAGTTAAATTTAGTCAAGCAAACAAATCATATTAGAATATGCGAATCATGTCTTTGATGTCCAATGAAAAGTTAGTACAAACACGAAGAAAAAGTATGAGAATGTTTGTTTTTTAAACTATTGACCAGGGTGAACATGGTGAAAGTCTTTGAAAATAATGACTGGCAAAAAGTCTGTCAAATGAAATAGCACAAATATTTGTGCATTCTTTTAAAATATTATTGTATATATAAAAGAAAAACACATACTGATGTTTAATAATAGTTTTTTCTCTTTTTAGGTTCAGGACAACATGGACAAGAAATATAGAAAAATAATGAAAAATATAAACAGTTACGATAAAAATGAGTGTCAAAACAAGATAAACAGAATACAACAAAGCCTAAATGGTAAGACCACTTCTATATATACTGTAAATTCAGAAATTATTGCTTGCTTTTATTGTTGTGATTTTTCACGAATGGACAACGTATTGTGATTGCAAAAAAAAATCTGCATAAAGATCTATATATATCATGTATATATATATATATATATATATATATATATGTTTCTGTTATCAAAACATGAGTTCTTATTTTTGCAATACTCACTAGTCACATTATTCCCATTACTAAAAACATGAAAAACCTCTCAATAATTTCTGAATTACAGAATTAAAAATAGTTGCCTTTGAATGATGACTTATATAAAAATAAGAAGATGTGGTATACAGGGTAAACGAGTGACTTATCCACCAGAGTTCAATAAGGTGGATGCAAGAAATTAAAGGCCAATGATGGACCAGCCTTCAATAATGAGAAAACACAGTTTAAACACTTCCTTTATGGTCAGCCAATAAAGATCCCAATATGAAAAGATTTAAACAATCCAATTTAGTTTAACATGTTCAAAGTCAATAACAAACAAAAATAAATCATGTCTGTGAGCACTCAACCTTACCATAATATTTGACAGTGGTTCAAATTACACAACATATGAACATTCTATAACAACTATTGCAAGTGGCTCAACTTTAAATATCACTGCAAGGCACTAAACAACGAATATTAAATTTGGACACAAAACACTGAAATAAGAGAACTCATAAGTACGAATATCAAATGAAAGTTTCTCAAAATGTTCATTAAACATGATAAAATAAGCTTATTTATATTGCTGTTTTTTTGTCCATTTAAAGATTTTTTTTAATTTTGTTTATTTATAGGTCAGGCATCTTGGTTTTTATGATCATCAACAGGTCCTGCAGGGTCTATACTGAAGAGGAAACCTAATTGTTAATACTTTTCTACATAATGTGCTAATTGTATTAAGTAATGTGAAATGAACTGTGTGTTTTTCTATTTTCTAAAAAGAAATAGAAAAATTCTACAAAATTGCTATTAACAAATTGGAGTGCTATCAAAGATGCACAAGAACACAATTGTTTAAAATGTAACAACCTACATATTCACTGATGGATAATGGAGAAATTAAGAAAACCATAGTATCTTTGTCATGTTTGTTGTCGAAATAAACAACTGCCTTATCCATTCATGTACATGGCTCCATCATATCAAATATACAGAGAAGATGTTTGAAGAACAAGTTGCAAAAATTTATTCAACCAATTGAAGGAAGATGTCTTGTGGATGGAATTATTTATGCACTGAACTGTTATGTAGGGGGTCGAATAATTGTACACAGCAGTTGAAACAGAAGACAAGTTAATTTAACATGAAAAGTGTTTATTTTATCTAAAATGCAAATATGAGCACAATATTAATAACATCAAAAGTGGTATGATATTCATAGCGTTTTGCTTATTATTGTATTGTCTTAAACATGTTAAACAGTCAGCCTTTTGTTTTTGTATGTTAAATACTCACCATGAAAATTTGTATTAAAGTTTTAATTATCTTTTGTATCAATAATTCAGTCTAGGAAAAATTATATTTATACTGTCATGAATTTTCCATAGAGGAAAAATAGGGGAAAACATTTCCTTAAGGGAAATTTGATGTTCAGAAATTTCCTTAGAGGAAATTTGAAGAACAATGATTTCCTTAGAGGAAATTTGAAGAACAATGATTTCCTTAGAGTAAATTTAATGTCTTGAATTTTCCCTCAAGGAAAAGTGTTTGTCAACAATTTCCTCACAGGTAAAAGTTTTTCCTCCAAGGAAAATTTGAAGCTGCAAATTTCCTCAAAGGAAAATTTGAAGCCACAAATTTCCTCAAAGGAAATAGAATTTCCTCAGAGGAAAATTTGAAGCCGCAAATTTCCTCAAAGGAAAAAGAATTTCCTCCAAGGAAATAGAATTTCCTCTAAGGAAATAGAAATTCCTCAAAGGAAATGTTTATGCAGCAAATTCCCTAAGGGAAATCTTTTTCCCTCGAGGAAAAAACAATTTCCCTAGAGGAAAAATCTTTTTCCTTTAGGGAAATTTGATTTCCCTTGAGGAAAACTACTTTTCCTCTGAAGAAATTGTTGAAAAAAGGGGCATAACTTTTTCAACACTGGTGCTAGAGCCAAAAAATTTTAGGACAAATATCAGGGAACCAATGCCAACCAAGTTATCAACTTAATTTTGACTTAACTCCAAAAATTAAGGTGACAACTTTTGCACTCAGCGGAATTGCAAACTTGTCTCGGAGACTGTTCGTGACGTTTTAACATTGACTTTAAAATTCTTTAATCATTAAGCTTTTATCGGTTTAATCTGAGTTAATTGTTATAATAATTTTAGATTCAATTTAATGCAGAGACATGATATAGCATGTCATTCAATTCAATTCAAAGTATTTTATTGTTCAAATATCAAATATACATTAAACCAAGGATTTGTATAGTAATAATCCTTGATTTGTCTCGTTTGAACTTTTTAATACCATCATCAAGTTCTTTTTCCGTAACTGGAGAATCAAGCTCATTGAACACATGCAGTACCTGTATTTTCGAAAACCTGGTAAATCTTGCGGGTTTATATCTGGTTTTGAAGTTAATTTCTTAAAATGTTCTTCAAACTGCTCTAAAGTTATATAAGAATGTATAACCTTTTTACGTTTCTTAAATTTCCTATAGAATTGTTTCGGATAAGTCCTTTTTAACAAATCCATCATGTTACCTCTTTGATTCTTATATTGTCTTTTCAGTTTATTTTCAAGCCACTTATATTTCAGTTTTGCTAAATTAAGACTGAGTCTATTTTCATTGGACCGTTACTTATCAAAAGTTCCTAGTGCCTGTTTGTAAGCATTATATAAGTTTTTACATTTACATGTAGCGACTGAAGTTATAAGTAGCCTACTTTTCGCAGATGATATTGTTTTACTAGGGAAAACTGAAGAATTTCAAACCCTATTAGATATTGCCAGTGCATTTGTTTCTAAATAAAATCTACAGTTTAATGCCAACAAATCAAGTCTTAGTTGTAGGGAAAAGACTTAACGCAAATAAAAAATGGTTTCTAGGAGATGTTTAAATTGATGAAGTAAACGAATACAAAAACTTGGGAGATTACTTCTCAATAACGTTAAAAGTTCATCATTATATCGAGAAATACCTAAAGGAAAACTTTGAAAAGAAACTCAAGTATATTATTCGCGTCTTAGGAGAACACGTCGATTTTAATCGGTTTAATTTTGGCTGTGCTCTGTGGATTTCGGTTATACTGTACGTCCATCCATTGCTCATGCTTGTAGTTTATGGTATCCCACGTCAAAATCCAGAACCGAAATGCCAGACAGCTGGCAGTACACAGTCGCAAAAGTTATAATAAACTCTAAAAGGAACTTTCCAAAATGCTCTGTGTTATCGGAGTTAGGGTGAGAATCTTTAACAAATTTCATGGACCGTCAAAGGATCTCATATTTTGTTAAGTTAGACTCTCTACCTGGTACAAGATATTGCAAAATGATTTTTACCGAACTTAAGTTATCGAAAAATGAATATTTTAATTATATAAATGGCATATTCCAGTCCACTGGACCATTATATACATGGAAACGTTAATATAAAAAAACATTTAATAGGTTTTTTGGTATTGATGCTTGTAATAAACTGAAGTCTGAAATTCTAGAAAAGCGAAGCCTAGGTGATAACCTTTCATTTTATGTAACACAAACAAGACACTCGTATTTATCAAACGTAGATGATTTTTGGGCCTCTCGTCTGAAATTAATGGCTAGAACGAATTGTCTTCCATTGAATCCTGTTTTATTCCGCATGAAATTGAAAGATAGTAATGCATGTGAAACGTGTTGTACTGAAAATCCGTCTTACATGTACTGTTAGAATGTCAAGCATATATTGTTATTCGAGAACGTTTCCTTGTTTTACCCATAATCCTCCTTTTGCCGTCGACATTTAGGAAAAGCAGACGCATGGTTAGCCATAGGTTTATCTTCTAAAAATTCGACTCCAATCTGACACATAAGTTGTTAAAAACCTTATTTGTTTTAAAATGTTTCAAATAATATTTATCAAGGATTTAATTGTCGTTTATTTTGACTCGATGGATACAATTGTCGAAGGGTCATGGAAAAATTATGATTCTTAGCAGACGGCATGGTCATGTTTTGTCGTCATTCCGAGAAGAAAATAGATTACTTCTACATCGAATTATTTCTAAATTCTATTTCCGATATGCAATTTTGACAATTTGAATTTAGTTTAAATTAAGAGCAAACTTTTAAATCTAAATTTAGCATTATTTTGGTTGATGAGAGACGCACGTTAAAATGTTAACATGGCTGGATTAAATAAATAATATTGTTTGTTTTACGATGGATGGGCCATTGACAAATCTTATATTCATTTTTTTCTCTCGTGCTTTGAGACACGATCGGCCACAGCAGAATCAGCAGATGTGTTGGGGTTTTTTTTTAACGCTTTTTTGTTGGTTTTTTTTGTTGTTGTTTTTTTGTTTTTATTTTGCATTGTTTTATTTCTTATATGTTCATTTACATATTTACATAATTTATCATAGCATGTATTTTCAGAATAAAATGCTTAGGGTATCTGGTAGGAAGAGGCGACAATGTGGTCTACATCGGATAAGAAAACTTGTTTGCGTTCAAACATTGATGGAGATTCGGGTATTAACAGATCTATAGAGGGTCCAGTAGCTACAACTTCACACAGTTCAGAGGTTATGTCTATGACTATGGCTCCGGTATTCACGGCCGCGACTTCTAGTTCTGCTGATGATAATCAGGTAATTTTCCAGTTTTTCAAAACCCATCTCCGTGTAGTAAGGACAATGCTGAGCTTGAAAGAAATGTCGATAAGTTAAAACATTTCAGGAGAATATGTTGATCTGGCCTTACCACTAGTTTATTCACAGGCCTCTTCTCGGGATAATTAGAAAGTAGTTATTTCACAGGAACTTTTGATACCCCGGAAAGGGGGGGGGGTGTTCTTCCTATATTTTTATATGTTCGATTGTGACGCAAAAACAGGGTCCCTTATTGTCATGTCTTGCTGATTAGAACAGGGTTGCTTTTTCATGCCCTGCTGTCGGGAACAGGTTTATTTTTAACAAAGGACAGATTAGATACTGGATATTGACACAAGTATGTTTTTGCTTACTTAACAAACTGTTTGTTGACAGGTTTTATATTTCTGAACCAGTCTAGAAAATAAAGGTCTCTGTCCAGAACAAGGTATACATTTTCCGAGCGTGTCTAGAACAGAGTATACATTTTCGAATTCTAAGCATGTCTAGAACAGGTGATTTTTTTTCAACTTTTTTGTTTAGAACAGGGTATGTTTTGCAATGTTTTCTGGTTAGAACAGGGTATGATTTGGAAAGTGCTGTCGGCACAGTTATACCCGAAAAGATAGTCAGTTACTTCCCCCTCCCCCGGAATACAACCAAGACAGCAACAACAACAAAAAAAGAAGAAATTTACACAATAGGTACATTGTGTAACTGGACAGATGCGTTTTTTGGTCTATATTAGTATATTTTGTACTACTGCTCACTCGACTGTTTTCAAGATTTACTCAAGTACATGGATAATATACGCCTAGGCGCTTGCGCGGTGCGCACTAGGATGGAAGTCGTACGATGAACAATTCGCTCAGAATGTCACAGGATCCAGCTGGTTCTTGGGCTTTCGTTGACCCTGACTTATGGCTGCTCAATATGTATCCTCCGTCTAGTATTTGTAATGGCAATAAGCATGGGGCGCTTAAAATGTTACGCATTCAATTACCAAGGTTCATGCGTGAATCAATCATGTGCTTATACTAATTCTTGTTTAAGATGCTTTGATCAGCACCCACTTATTATTCAGTGCCCCAGACAAGACTGGTTTCCTGAAGGCAGGCAAAATGTAAGATTTAAGCAAACTAGGCCTCAGTTTAGACCGAGATTTAAGGCACGTGTTAGCAACTCGTTGCAGTATCCCATCAATACGAACTCGTATACTGGACAAAATATGAAGTGAATTTTTAGCAAATGCAATTACAATTGATCTTAAAGAGATATCAAATTGAGAATTTTTGTGATATTTATCTTATAATTAATTTATGTATAGAATTTGGATTGTATTGATTTCGAATCCAAACTGATGTATCATCTATTGGATAAAGGTTGGACTCCATTAAACACAACTGAATTAAGAGAATTAAAAGAATGTAACTTGAGGGTTATTACAAAAGTGTAGATTCCTAGCTCCGGCTGAGGGGTTTACTTTTGGCTTAAGGTTATAATAAAATTATGAACATATGAAGGCTAAAAAAATAAAATGAAAACAAAAATGAAAAAAATAAACTACAGCAAATAAATTTAATGTCTAAAGCACAGAAATTCGTATTATCATGTGAAAATCAATCAATAGCTGGGATCGCATACTTTTAATCTTATTAAATTGATGTTCATGTTCTACAAATCATGCTTTTATGACCCGACAGTTGTACGTTCAAAGTTCACATTTAGGATTTTGTATATTTCTTTAATCTATGCTTTTTATTATTATTCCGTGTCCTTATTGCGTTTTAATAATTTATTAGTTTATTGTATTTTACGCTATTTAAAAGTTACTAATTTCACTTGTATTTTACACTTAACTATAATCCTTTCATTTAGATTAATTATCAAAGATTTATATCCGTCTTTAAGATAAAAGGTTTTGTAACAAAGAATATAGATAATTTGACAATAAGTGATAAATGCCGAAAGCCATTCTTGACAAACTTATACGAAGCTTGTACGACTTTGCCCCCCGCAGAGCTATAGAAAAACAGTACATTAACGGGTGTTACACGGACTCTTTTTAGATGATATACGGACTCTTTTTAGTTGTTACACGGACACTTTTTATGAATAGAATCACTCGTGCATGATCTGTGAGTTCATGGGCACTTTAACTTTCAATTAGATTTGAACTTTTTGGTTCACCGACTTATTTCCTGTCTTTTTATTGAACAAAATATTTACGTTAGCATCAATATCTTTTTTAAAACATTTCCAGTAAAATACTATTCATATCAGCAGAGACATATATACACATGTGTATATATGTCTCTGATATCAGTACACTAAGGGATTAGACATTTAACTTCAAAAGGGGGAGGGGGTATGGTTTTCTCCTTAAAAAGATATTTTGATCCCAAATTTTATGAGAAAAAATTATAAGGGTCAAGCAGATGACAAATTAATATTTTGCATGATTCCTGATTTTCCGAATACCGTAAATAGTGCTAATTTAAACAAAAACATTTGGGTGATGGCGTTGAAAAGTAAATAATTAATATACTAAAAAAAGAAGATACCACCCCCTTTATGAAGCAAAATATTTGGTCAATAAATGTTTTCTTCAATATATGGACATGAATAGTATTTTGGACAATGCTGAAAGTAAAGAAATGATGATACTGACGTGTATATTTCAATAAAAATAAGACAGGAAATAAGTAAATAAAAATCAAATCTTATCAAAAGCTAAAATCCCTATCAACTCACCAAGAGACGATTGATCCTATAAACAAAAAGTGTTCATGTAATACACGTCCAAAAAAGTAGCAAATCTAGAAAAAAATCATTCAACTTATGTCATCAATTTTGGACGGTAAGCTGCGATTGGATCATATAGTAACACGTGTTTAATCACGATAGTAACACGTGTTTAATCACGATCAACACTTGCAGATCTAGAGACGAGCATTAATTAAAAAAAAATTAAAGTATATGCCTGAATATATATAATATTAAGACAAAATCAATTTTTTCATAAAAATTTCATTCACTAACGAAGTTTCATTCTTTTGATACATTATATTGTTATCGAATTTATATCAGTGGCGGATCCAGGTTCAAATCCAGGACAAAACAGGGGGTCCAACTGTATGTCCCCATTTAAATGCATTGATCATCCACACAAAGGGTTGTTCCAACCCCCGGGACCCCCAATCATTGAATATTAAATTCATGTATTTGGCAACAAACGCGCGATTTTTACGATTTTTTTAAGGGGGAAGGGGGGATGGAATGGAACATCCTGCATTTATTCTTCAAAAATAAAGATCACAGCCTGTTTATTTTAAAAGTAATTAGCCCTCCCCCTCCCCGCTTTCCGTTTCATCCATAAAAATCAAACGTTATCCTACTTACCACTAAAATATTTCTTTAGTATATTACTTTCTTACGAAGTTGCATTTCAAAAAGTCTAAAATGTGTACAACATTCATCTTTTACTTGAAATGGTTCTTTTTTTATCAAATTATTAGATTCCTGATTTTTTTTGGAAAAAAAATCTCTGTTGAAGGGAAATGAAAAAAAAATGTGTTTATACTATAATGACTTACATATATAGTTTACTGCTTTATGGCTATCTATTTTTCTCAAATTGTTTAGTCTTGCAAAATGTATTATTCTTTATTGAAACGTCGTACAAGTCAGATAAAAAACAAAAGTAACAAAAGAAACAGGCCGGTAACAACCAGCCGAATAGTTTTTCTGCACTTGTAGTCAGGTCAACTACTCGTGCAGAAAAACTATCTGGCAACGGTTGTTACCGGCCTGTTTCTTTGTTACCTTTGTATTTTATCTAATACATGTTTTTAATCCGTAATCCCCGCTTTCGGCAAAACGCGAATTGATATTATTTAATAAAAAGATATATTTGATTGGTTCATTTTCCGTATGTCAATCAGTCTTTTGAATTGTATTTTATATTTGTTTTTATGTTGTTATTCAGTTATGTTTTAATATTTGAAATATATGGATGTGAAATAAATATATAAACTTTCCGGTGAATTCGACTTTATATCAACTACCGCTAGTTTCCCCCAGAAACTAATTAATATGACAGAGGTGACCGACAACCCGGTCATATGTGGTGGATTAATACCCGTGATCTCAGAAGTGTACCTCAAAAACCAAGCGAGTGACAAAATGTACTTTTAAAATTAACAATATTTCGTTATATATAAGTGCTATTGACAACATTTTAGCGAAGAAATGAAACGACGAAAGAAGAGAAAAATGCGTTTTCCGTTTCCATTGGACATATACCTATCAAAACTATGATGAACTTTTGATGTAAATATAGATCTGTACAACTGATTTCAAATGGATCCTACTAAATTATTAGCTAAATTCAAAGGTGACTTTACCGAAAACCCAAGTCGTTGGTGGAAATTATTTGAAAACTTCGTTTTGTTATATTACGATGAATCTAAATTTTGTAATGCATTTCCACTATTTCTAGGAGAACACGCACAGATATGGTATAACAGATTGTCAGATGATGTAACAAAAAATCAAAACAATTTAAAGTGCGAGTTTTTAAAGAAATACGAATTTTTTTCAGGACAAAATTTTCAAACTAGTACTGAATTAATAAAGCTATCTCAACGCGAAGATGAAAAAGTGTCAGACTATATTAACCGGCTTCATGTTTTATCTGAAAACCACGATTATGGAGACCAAATTACTTTATGGAAGCTCCGGAATGAATGTAAACCTGAGCTTATGCGACAAATGGCCTTCGGTAAATGGCCAGAGACAGACTGCGTTCAGTAGAAGCGACATCGAAATGTCTACGAGAGGAAGACCAGAAGAGAATGCAGGAAAATATCGTCACAAAACTGCAACCGGAAATGGAGAAGATGCTACAACAAATTAGTGCCGTAAACAGCAAAGCGCTACATCAACCTACTACAAGTCCGACAATGGTGGAACCACTTCTTGATGATCGCAAAGTTCAACATCGAACCAGAACGCCAAGACGACAACGTAGACGTAACCCATGCTACAGATGCGGTGAGTGTGACCATATACCATCTCAATGTCGCTTTATTAGAATAAAATGTAATAAATGCAAATCCATAGGCCACAAAGCAAAAATGTGTAGATCAAAACCAAAACATTTTTCGGCGCAACCATCAAAATTCATTTCGGCAACAGGTTTAAATAACACAAAATCATCAAATTTAATTAAAATTCGGGTTGCAAATCATTCTGGTATGGCTATGGTTGATTCTGGAGCAACTATTAGCGCAATTTCGGCAGATTTTTATTATGCAAATTTGCATAAGAAAGTAACACTTAAAAAGGCATCTCTTCTTGCAACTGGAGCAAGCGGAGCATCTTTAAGAGGAATAGGAACAATTGAAGTCCCTTTAGAAATAGGTCGTTTAACTACGCAACAAACTTTTCATATTTTTGAAAATTTTACTCATTCTATAATTCTGGGTTTATATTTTTTAGACAATCAAAAAGCAAGGCTCAATTTTGATGACAAAAGCCTTGTTCTGCAGTCTGGTATAACTGACGTTCCCCTTGTTAATGGTGAAAATAATGACAATAGTATTTGTTTAACGATGAAGTAATTCCTAGTAGATCAGAAGTAGTTATCCCCGTTCAAACTGTTGACAAAAGTATAAAGTCTAAATTATGTATTATTGAACCGAACCCCGCATTGGTTGGTAAACAGAATATTGTAGGTGCCACATGTCTTGTACAAATAAGAAACAATAAAACATTTTTACAAGTTCTGAATCCCACAAATGCCAAAGTACGGTTATCAAAACACACTAAAATAGGCAAGTTCAGTGAAATTTTAGAGAACTCGATTTCAAGTGAAATCACCGATGACACAATAGAAATAAATTCAATAGATAAGGGTACACAAAATAAGTATGATGAAGAAAAGTACATCGAAATAGCTAAAACTTTAAACTTCAATTTTTCTGACTCTGATTTAACAACAGAACAAAAACAAAAACTAATGGTAATGTTAGGTACAAATAGGGACGTTTTTGCTTTGAATTTATCCGAACTTGGTTGTACAGATCTGCATCCCCACCGTATTGAAACAGGCGAAGCGCCACCTGTAAGACAAATGTTCTACATGCAATCACCAGCCGTTAAAGGAGAAGCCAGCAAACATGTAGAAGAGATGTTAAAATACAATATTATAGAACCGTCACAAAGTGAATGGGCCAGTCCCATTTGTTTAGTTCAAAAGAAGAGTCCTAAGTCAGAATCGTCAACACCAAACACGCCCCAGTATATGTTTTGCGTTGATTTTCGTCTCCTGAATACTTTGACGACTAAAAAAAATCACCCGATTGTTCAAATGGACGATATTGTTGATATGTTAGGCGAAACGAAGGCGAAGTTCTATAGTACCGTCGATATGTTCAATGGATACCATCAAATAAAGTTAGATCCGGAGACTAAACACAAAACCGCGTTCACATGTCACGAAGGAGTCTTCGAATTTAACCGACTACCATTCGGCCTTTCTAACAGTCCGAACACTTTTCAATTAGTCATGTCCGAAGCTTTACGTGGTATAAACTGGAAAAGTGCACTAGTCTACATGGATGATGTACTCGTTTTTTCAAGAACATTTGAAGAGCATCTGCAACACCTTAGGACTCTATTCCAAAAGCTACGGGAAACCAATCTAAAACTTAAACCTACATAATGTACTTTCGCTGCAAAAGAAGTAAAGTGTTTAGGCCACGTTTTGTCAAAAGATGGAATTGCTGTTGACACAACCAAGACAGATGCAGTAAAGACCTTTCCAATTCCACAAAATATAACAGACGTGAGAGCATTTTTAGGACTTGCAAACTATTACAGAAAATTTGTAAAAGGTTTTTCGAAAATAGCTAGCCCATTACACAGATTACTTGTCAAAGGTGCAAAATGTATATGGGACAATGACTCTCAAAACGCATTCGAAGAAATAAAGAAACTTTTAATTTCATCTCAAATACTCGCGTTTCCAGACTTTTCAAAAGATTTTATCCTCTACACGGACGCTTCACAGATTGCTATTGGTTACATACTTGGACAAAAAGATCATAAAGGCAGAGAACAAGTCATTGCTTATGGTGGACGATCATTACGAGGAGCTGAAAAGAACTATTGTATCAGGGATCTTGAATATTTAGCTTTGGTTGAAGGAGTTAAACAATATCATGTTTATTTGGCCAGCCGAAAATTCAGAATATATACAGATCATGAAGCACTTATACACACCCAGAAGCTCACGCAGGATAAAATCACAGGCCGACTTGCAAGATGGGCTATGTTTCTACAAAGCTACGACTATGATATAATTCACAAAAAGGGAACGGCTAACGGTAACGCTGATGCATTAAGTAGAAGACCATATGACACCGAGATAGCTACTATTACAACAGCTACAGTCGAATCGTCAACACAGACAGAAGCCTCTTTCATCGAGTTAGACCCATATGCGTCCATTTGCGAAATAACCACAAGTCCAAAAGAAAAAGTAGTAAACGATCAACGGACAGATGAAAATTTCAAAGATGTCATTAAATATATATTGGATAAAGAACTACCCGACAAGACCAGACAAGCGAGAAAAACGGTTATTGAATCACAAGACTATATCATAGACGAGGACGTATTATATCATTTATACTACCCGAAAGGAAAAGGTCACAGAGCGGATAGAATAGTCAAACGGTTAGCAATACCCTTAACTCTACGAGACGATATCCTGAAATCATACCATGACAGTTTACTTGGTGGACACGGTGGCATTGAAAGAACTTAGCATACCATAAGATATAAGTACTATTGGCCTGGTATGTACAGTGACATTCAACAATACGTACAGACGTGTATACAGTGTCAAAGAGCTAAGCCAGATGCGCACAAACGACCGACACCTTTACAGCCACTTCCGAAACTAGACGTTTTCAGACGGGTTCACATGGACATTTTAGGACCATTTAGAAAGAGTCCAGATGGATATTCACATGTCTTACTTATCGTAGACTCGTTCTCTAAATATGTAGAAATCTTTCCAATGAAGAATACAGGTGCAAAAGATGTAGCCAACATATTTTACAACCAATGGATATGCCGATATTCCGCGCCAGATGCAATTCTTACAGATAAAGATCAAAACTTCATGTCTAATATATTAAAAGAGGTTTGCAATATATTCGAGATCAAAAAGATGAGAACCAGTAGCTACAGACCTCAAACAAATAGTACTTGCGAGAGGAATAATAAAACAATAGCAGAGAAACTTCGTACATACATCGCCGCAAACCAATTAGATTGGCCAGATAAATTGTCCAGTATTGCTCATGCAATGAACACAAGCGTGTGTACAGAATCTACACAGTATACCCCGTATTACATGGTGTTTAGTAGAGAATGCAGAACGCTGATTGATACAGTTTTGACAGCACCCACAAATGTGGACCAGACGCAAGCCTGTTCATCGATGGACTACATAGCAATGTCTTATTAGCCAGAGAGATAGCTAAAGAAAACTCACTTGAAGCAAAGCAGAAATACAAGGCGCAGCATGATAAAAATGCGAGAGAGGCAACTTTTAAAATTAGAGATAAAGTTTGGATGGATACAAAGACTACGCCAGTTGGATATTCAAGAAAACTTTGTAACAAATGGCAAGGTCCATATTACATAACTGAGGTAACCGGAAAGAATACATACAAACTACGGCGCTGTTCAGACGATGTACCAATCAAAGGACCCGTTAACACAAACAGGTTAAAACAATATCGCGATCAACAAAATAGGCGTACAAACAATGTAGATGTTCCAACTGACGACGAAGAGTCAGACGATGAAGATGAAGAGGAAAATACCCAGGATGCCGACGAAATTGTTCAAACCGATATACAGCCAGAGAACGAAGTACAAAGAAATACCGATGATATTCAAACTAACGATGATCCAGATATGTACCAAGTAGAACGGATAATTCACGCAAAACGTATAAACAAAAAAATGCATTACAAAATAAAATGGTTAGGATATAGTCATAAACATAATACATATGAACCGGAAGAAAATATTCCCCAAGAATTAAGACATGATTTTAAAGTTCGCAAGGATCAGGCTAAACGTATAAAAGCACGTAAAACAAAGTGATAGAAATAGCGCCCCTCCTCCCCCGTAATTCTTCTGTAGAATTAGACATTACAATTGCATATCATTTTTCAATATAAATAGCAAAACTTACATACAATGTACAAGCTCGTTTATTTTTTTACATCGCAATTTGATAGATAGTATCATAATCAAGTACTTCATATACAAAAAAATAAAGTCATATTTGTTTCCCTCAAACAGTTTTGTCAATAGTAATACTATAACAACATTTAAATTTATATTGGGTTGTCATAAAATTGAGAATGGAAATGGGGAATGTGTCAAAGAGACAACAACCCGTCATAGTATGTTTGTCGTAAATTTGGACCTAGGTTTTTTTTTACACAAGTTAATGGTCGTATTATCAGACAAACATCAGTGACAGTTCATACATCAAGTAACTGCAATTTTTACAAAATTGGTGTTATTTTCATGTTCTAACAATGGTATAACGGGTACAGTCGTACCAAACTTTTGGCATTTCTTTCGACCCCTTTCGATCATGACTTGTACTCGTCACCCAATTCGTGTTCAAAGGAGTTTCAATATAGGAGTGACGATCCTATGCTGAAACGATCAAACCTTGAAGAATCTTTTTAACTGCTTTTTGCATTTAAAGAAACCATTGTTAAACTTTTATTTTATTTCAAAACGTGCAATGTTTTTTTCAAACAACACCACGACACAAGTTCATTCGCATATATTAGAGTATAGAAAGGAACTTCTTTATTCAGACAAAATAGCGTATTAAATTTTCATCAGAACCTGTTTAGTTTTAAAACACACAGCATATTTACAATAAGAAAGATTTTTACACTTGAGTTTTATACTTATTTCGTTCTTATGTTCTATCTTCTCATATTCTCAATTTGAAGTTCAACAGTTTGACCCCCCCCCCCCCCCCCCTTTATTTCTCACCAGCATTTTGTATCCGTAGTCAACTTGTCATAAGATTATTAGATGAGTATGTTGAGATTTTATTTACTTGCAAATTTATATTTTTACCTTTACAATCAGTATTAGGATATTCCATACAATGCCTTTTCAAGTTTCGAAATGATCTACACTTTGCGTTTTTGTCTAAAATAGTTATCAGGTATAAGCGACATTTTGATAAATGGTTACATTCACATAGATTTATTGACTGCATGTATTAGTACAAAGATGTGTACATAACAATTTATATAGTGCTACAGAGCTAGTTCGGACAAATGTTCCTGAAGCTTACAGTATATAGTAGCAGAGTTCAGATTGAAGAGACTCTCCGTGATATTCTTGGTATTCTTTCCGTGTGTATAAATAGAGTTGGTGATGAAAACAGATTTATTTGAAAGAACAATGATTTTATGCAATGACAATGCTTATATAAATATATTTACTGCTTTGTTTTATATTCCCATATAGATTCAACTATCGAATTTCCGTGAGAGAGACACAATGTTCATTCGTTATTTGTATAGTGGCAAATAATAATAATAATTATAATAATATCTTTATTTAGAGAGAGTAACTCATTTGGATTACACCAATTTTCAATAAGGCTCTCTTAATACAATAATAATTACATAACAAATAAACAATGCACCAATAATAATGGTAAATAAAGATTATGTACAATTTAAAATACAATAAACAATTATGATATGGCATTACAGTAAAAATATAATGGTAATGTTAAAAGTACATAGATTTGTATTTATGTTTAAATTCGGATACTGTATTTGATTTTTTTATTGAATTAGGAAGAGCATTCCACACTTTTGGTCCATTGTACGAGAAACTAGACGTATACAACTCTGTATTTGGTTTTGGAATAATAAAATTATCTGAGGATGAAAATCTCGTATTATATTTTTGGTTTGCAGAAGCTGATACAATAAGACTGGACATATATTCTGGAGCTAAGCCATGTTTTGCCTTATACATTAGTAATGATTTGTGATAAAGTATTCTTTGTGTGATTGGCACAATGTTACATTTGTGAAATAATTCTCTTGAAGGTTTGGTGTAATCATGTTCGTCTAAAATTATTCTTGCTGCCCTTTTTTGCAGTTTTAGTAAACTATCTAATAGAAAGTTATTACAATTTCCCCATATTGAACAACAATAATCTAAGTGAGGTAAAACGTAAGCGTTATAGTACATTTGTCTAGCTTTATGATTTAAATATTTCTTTATCCTTTTTAGTAAAGCTAAAGAAGAGTTAACTTTTTTGATTATATAATCGATATGAGAAGACCAAGATAGAGATGCATCAATAAAAACACCTAGAACTTTTTCACATGTACTTTCTATAATTTGTTGTCCATTTAAAGCAAGATTAATGTTTTCATTTGATGTAACGGAAAGCTTTTGTTTAGATCCAATACATATAGCTTTCGTTTTAGATACATTTACAGCCATTTTATTGTCATCACACCAGCGAAAAATATCTTGTAAAACCGTATTAAGTTTTTGACTGATGCAACTTTTGTTTTGTCCAATGACTGATATGGTGCTATCATCAGCAAATAAATCGGTGTTATGATTAGGATTAGACAAAGGAAGATCATTAATAAAAATTAAAAACAACACCGGTCCTAATACGGATCCTTGAGGTACACCCGTTTTTTGTTTTTGTACGTCTGATAATGTATTTGAAATAGATACTTTCTGATATCTGTCAGCCAAATATGATGTAAACCAACGTAATGAAGTATAAGCTAATTTGTATTTGTTTAATTTTTGAATAAGCAGTTCATGATTGAGAAGATCAAAGGCTTTTGCTAGATCTAGAAATACTGCTCCAACAAGATCGCCATCATCAATGGCTTTAAGCCATTTATCTATTAAAGCTGTTAAAGCAGTTTGACAAGAATGGTTTGCACGAAAACCTGACTGCATTCTATACAATAACTTGTATTTATTAAGATATTTTACTAAGTGTGTTTTCACATGTTTTTCAAGGATTTTAGAAATGAGCGGTAAAATTGCAATTGGTCTATAATTAAAAACATCCTGTTTTGAGCCTTTGTTCTTATAAACTGGTATGACTTTTGCCAGTTTAAATGAGGATGGAAAAATACATTTTTTGATACTCAGATTAAAAATATGACAAAGTGGTATTGAAATAGCATGAGAAGACATCTTTAAAATTTTGCACTTATGGTATCAAGGCCTGTTGCTTTTGATTCATCTAGTGCTTTTAGTTGTAAACACACAAAATCATAACTCATAAGTGGTATAGAAAAATACACGTCATCTGGTACATGACCCGATACAAAATCACCAAGTTTGTTAAAACAACTACTAGAATTGTTGATGTTTTGATCTATATTAAGATTATCTGTGATATTTGTGAAATAAGCATTAAAAACATCAGCAATGCCTTTTGGTTCTAAAATTTCCTTTTTGTTACAATCACTTATGATTTTTATACTGGTATGATTGTCGGTACCGCTGACAGTATGTAGGTGCTTCCATAATTTACTGCTGTTGCTCTTTTTTTTGTTCTATGATATTGGTATAATAATTTTGTTTAGAGTTTTCGATGAGATATTTGACTTTATTTCTCTGAAGTCTATAACTATACATATCTTTTTTCTTATGATAAAAATCACGTTTTCTCATGCTATCTAGAATTTCATCATTCATCCACTCATTTTGATACAAACGTTTTACTCTCTTTTTAATGAGTGGAGCATGATGATTTAATACTTTAGTAAAAATATTCAAAAAAGACAACAGTGCTTCTTCGGGGTCATCAATTTCTAATACACAATTAAATGAGCACTGTGATATGTGATTGACAAAATCATATTCATTAAAATGTTTAGTAGGTCTGAACGTAATATATTCATGAATTTTCTTTTTCGATTTTAACCCTCTTTTGTGAGAAATGCATACTGGATAATGGTCACTGATAGAATACTTCGGAACAGATATAAAATGAATATTATGTGGTTCATTGCTATAAATATGGTCTACCAAAGAAGGAAGATGTTTGTGTGACTCGAGTAGGAACTGAGACTATTTGAGACAAGTTAAAAATGTTTTTTAAATGTGACCGTTTAGCTGGAATCTTTCTCGACGACAAATTAATATTAAAGTCACCCAAAATAATCATTTCCTTATCTTCAATATCGACATTTGTTAACATTAATTCAAATTTTGTAACCCACTCTGCATTACTTTTTGGTGGTCTATAAATGTTACCAATTAATATAGGTTTTTGATGAACAAAAATAATTTCGATCCACATTGATTCTATATCATCATTTTCCAAATCATATCGTCTTATTGTGGTTAACATGTTAGAAATATAAATTAAAAAACCACTGCCAGATTTTCCAATTCTGTCTTTTCTGTTTGTATCATAACCCTTAATATCTATTTCTTTGTTTTGGACAGAATTTGACAAAAAATGTTTCACTTAAACACAGCACATCTGTGTTAGATTTTGATAGCAAATATTTAATTTCAGAAAACTTTGGCAATATATAATTTATGTTTAAGTGACATATATTAAGTGACTTGTGTGGAAATATAAAAGGGTTTGTAAATGGAGATGATTTGGAATTAGATGATATAATATGTGTTGCAGTACATAAATACAAAATAACAATACTGACAATATTTCCTAAAATAGAATTACATGTTCTGGTAGTAGAAAAGTTATTGGTTAAATTTACCTCCAGTACGTTTGACTGGACACACTTTGTTGTTGAGTTGTTGTGTTGTTGAATGGTATAAATCTCCTCCCTGTTGACCTCACCGATTGAAAATTTGATTCAGTTTCTGATGTACAATTTGAGAATTGAAACAAATTGTTGACGCAGGAGATAATGTTGTGGCTTAAAACTTTGGCACCAGCAACATTTGTGTGAACATAGTCTGCAAATAAAGTAAGATTGGGCTGGTCTCCATATAGAAAGTCTAAAGTATTGTCCAAAATTTCCACATGTTGTTCCTCTAGAGAGAACAGATGATTATTGACATTGTAAATTGTCCGATTAGCTTGAGAATTGCTTGGCCTTGGTAGAATTGAGGAAATTACCAGCTTAGTTCTTGGTAAGCTTTGCCTGACTGTACAAATCAACTTTTTGAAGTCGTCCATAATAGCACGAACAGAGTCTCCATCTGATACATTGTTAGTGCCCACATGAATAACAATAACATCAACACAATCAAGTCTGCCTTCTGATATGTACTGAATTAGGCAATCTTCAATGTCTCTGATCCGTCCTCCCCGGATAGTCTTTACTTTGGTATTGATTTGTTGAGTTGACATTTTCCTAGGAGACATCTTTTTAAGAGTTGAACTCCCAATAAGAAATAAGTTTTTCTTGTCAAAAGACCGATGAAAATGCGGATAAGTAGAGTTGACTTCACGGTCCGTGTATTTTGTATTTATTGGTGACCTTTGTTTTTCCACATAAGTAGTAGGACTTTGAGCATTATGCTTGTTACCTAGATTTGTTCTATTTAAAGAAACTGGCTTATTAGAGCTGCTTGGTAAACCACTTCTTACAGCGTTGCTGTATGTTCCAGGTGTTGGTTTATTTGAAGCTGAAATTCTTTCCTCTCTTTTGCGATTTGGTGTTTCTGTCACAGTTTTTGTTAAATCGTTGACGTGAGATGATTTTAAATTTACAGATTTAATCTCATTTGAAACGGCATTTAATTTGTCCCACAAACTGTTGGATTTATTTATAAATGCCTTATTGTTTACATCGATATCCGATTTAATGAGCTGTGTTTGTGTAAAAACTTCTTGGACGGAGGTTAAAGCTGAATTGGTTTGAACTTTAACCGTATTTGTTAATGATGTAAATTTGTCTTTCATCTCTTGAAATTGATTGTTTGACGAGTCAATATGACAGTTAAGGGCATCATTTAAATTTAAAACTTCCTCGGAAGTTGACAATAAAAGACTTTCAATTCTCCTGAGTGTTGACATGGTACAGAAAGTCGGAGAGTTTGCCTTATTATTATTTTTGCGAAATTTATTGGTGGAGATACTTCTACGCGGAGTTGTAACCTTCATCGGTATAGTTTCCTCTTCATCGTCGGTCCATTCAATGTTGTTACACACATTCACGATACTATGATTATTTGCTTGAACAGTGTTTCCAGACGTTTTTATATTTAAAGCAAGTTTTGCGAGTTTATCGGCTTCAATCTGACCGATTTCAGAATCACGAGCAACGTGCGCCCACGTTACTTTTATATTTGATAACAAATGATCTATCTCTGACCAGAGTTCTTTGTTTTTCACATCATTTCCGGAAGATTTAAGTTTCCAGTTGTTGCTTTTCCAATAAACAATGTCATTTGTTATACCTCTAACTAAATATTCACTGTCGGTTTTAATGATAATGTTTGATAATTGATTTTCTTGTATTTGTTGAAGGCATTTTACGGCAGCATACAGTTCCCCCGTATTGTTTGTTTGCTTGTAAGATTCAGGAACTGGACCATTTATATTTTTGATGTTATTTGGTTCCCAAAATATACCATAACTGGCCTTTGCCAATGGCTTGCCGTTATTCTTGCATGCTCCATCAATGTATACTTCCATTATTTAAAAATATCCGAACAGTTCAGGAAAACGTTAACGTTGTTTTCGCGGGCTTTCTGATATGACGTGATGAACATGGTTTTGATTTATAAATTTTGCTTCGTTTGTCTTTTGTTACGATAAAAATGTTAATATTGATAACAAATAGTAAAATTTACCATACCGTTATACATTTTGAAGTCTACCAAACAGTAAAATCCATCGTAAATCACGAATCGAGTTTTCCTAAAAAACAACATCCACAACGGACCACTGCAACTCGTCTCAAATGTAGAATACACTATAGGAGTGTCCAGTAATAACAAATAACTTCGAACAATGTTAAACGATGCTTTAGAAAATAAATTCAACACTTTAAAAGTCCTGTGATCAACGGAAATAGATAATAATCCTGCATTGAATGATCGTGAATTTTTTAGGCAGCTATTAGACCTTCGTGACGTCACAATTCGATTGTAATTATCACTTGTATTTTACACTTAACTATAATCCTTTCATTTAGATTAATTATCAAAATATTACAATGCTGCATATAGACAAAGTGTTCGTATATACATATTACTTCTCGACATATATTCGTGTTGGTATTTAGACACACTTGTTCAATAACATGTATTTTCAAGAAATTTTCGAGAGAGAAAATTTTCGACGACAAATGTTCGTAATAGCGCGCTTGTAAATAAGATGTACATATAATTATTGTTTGTTTAAACTTTTCCTGTATGCATTTTGAAATATTATTCTTTAATGATTTATACATGCTGATACGGGAGTATCAGATAGGGAGCGACGGGGTAATATGAGCCGACAGTTGTACGTTCAAATTTCACATTTAGGATTTTGTATATTTCTTTAATCTATGCTTTTTATTATTATTCCGTGTCCTTATTGCGTTTTAATAATTTATTAGTTTATTGTATTTTACGCTATTCAAAAGTTACTAATTTCACTTGTATTTTACACTTAACTATTATCCTTTCATTTGGATTAATTATCAAAGATTTATATCCGTCTTTAAGATAAAAGGTTTTGTAACAAAGAATATAGATAATTTGACACTAAGTGATAAATGCCGAAAGCCATTCTCGACAAACTTATACGAAGCATGTTTTTAATCCAAAATCCCCGCTTTCGGCAAAACGCGAATTGATATTATTTAATAAAAAGATATTTGATTGGTTCATTTTCCGTATACCAATCAGTCTTTTGAATTGTATTTTATATTTGTTTTTATGTTGTTATTCAGTTATGTTTTAATATTTGAAATATATGGATGTGAAATAAATATGTAAACTTTCCGGTGAATTCGACTTTATATCAACTACCGCTAGTTTCCCCCAGAAAATAATTAATATGACAGAGGTGACCGACAACCCGGTCATACTTTAAACAAGAATGATGTCAAAATTTACAAGATATATGTAGAAATTCATTTGGTTTCATCTAAGACCGATAAGTTTGGTAGAGGGTTAACTGTACACATTCCTGCGCAATTAGACAAACGTATTTATCCAGTGGCTTTTATTGCCTTGCTATTTGCCAGATAGACTTGTAGTAGGTGGACCGCTATTTTGTCTTTTGATGGTTAGCTAGTTTGACTAAATACCAATTTTCTGCAATACTCAAAATATCTATACATGCTTTAGGTATTAAATATTCTCGTTATTCGTCGAACACATTCAACATAAATGTAGGTATGGACCTATAATGGTTTACTTCTATAAATTGTGACTTGGATGGAGATTTGTCTCATTGGCACTCATACCACATCTTCCTATATCTATATATGGAGATAGCATGTGTCGTTGATGGATTATCCGATAAAAATATTTGGGTCGTTTGAATGCCGGTGCATATTTGCGTTACATATACGAATTCCCATTTACTTGTGTGTATGTTGCTGATTCTCCTATAAGGGTTTGGATTGTTAGGTCGTCAATTATTAAGAATGTGATTTTGGAAGCAAGACAATGACCGGGAGGAGCTAATTGGGCTTTGAAAAGGTCGGGAGTGAAAATTTGATGGTAGGTTTGTTTTTACCGATGAATTAACTATCTCTAAGGTGAAGAATCGTATTAATATAATGCGAAGATTTGAAGATCCTCCCAGCTATATTATAGTGCACAGTGGGAAATGATATATATATAAAATATCAAACTAGGTTACTTTCATTATCAGCTTGTTCAATTTAAGTCAAGGTCATATATTGATTTGCCTGATACAACTTAATTTGGTCTCAAGTTTTATTGCCAAGACTGCAATGACGGTCTTCAAACAATGGGAATTGTAATGTATGGACAAGTGCAGGCGTCGGTTAAACAGCTCCATTGTTGTCCACAAGACAAAGCATGGATGTTACATGCGATATCCTTACATAAAAGCTAAACACGAGTCTCTAGCAGAAGATGGGATGTATTTAACAAAGAGAAGAACATTTTTTCTGAACTTAATACAGGGAGCCCTAGAAACAAAAATTTCTAGTAAAACGGGTAGCATTACTTTTCCAGACGACTATTCCATGCTTTGAATTTTTATAGTTGACTCGTTGTCAGTAACAAATGCCTATATATGATCTTAGTGAACAGTTAAACGAACATCGGCGTTATTGGGCTGTTTTATAAATAATACAAACAGTTGCTTGTTAATTTACAATTTATACCATATAATGGCATATTCATTTATCAGAAATTATTTTAATCAAATTTTGATTGAAATGGCACAGCTATGCGCAGCTCCCCCAATTTTATTGGCGGTTGACGGTTCTGTGAAAATTTTAACTGTAGGCTAAAATTGTCGCAGCACCGCCAATCTGGCAGATTTCGCTGCGCTTTGATAACATATTTGCAGTATACAGACTTATTGTAATCGTATGATAGCATTAGCCTCTGATTTCCAGGGTTAATAGCTTATCTTGAACTTCCCTTTTCATATATGGTCTGCCACCTCAAACATATTCGGCGATCACCATATAACATTTTCAAAGACACATGCATTTTTATCAGTTAATTTTAGTTCATAGATCTACATGTATCACAAATTGCATTTCATATAATAGTACATATATCATATTACAAATTGCATTTCATATACTAGTACATATATCATATCAGTTAATAAATGCTGTGGTCATTTCCTGCCAATAACAATCTTGTTATTTTTTATGAGCATCTAAGATAATAGGATTTAAAATCTAAATTTTAAATCAGTTATTGGTAGTGCTCATACCACTGTCCGTCGTTATACTCCTTCGTCAAGTAATAGTATTTGGTTTCTAGTTGGATTATCGATCTTTGCAAGTGATTGATTTACCCATAATCCTCCTTTTGACGTCGACATTCAGGAAAAGCAGACGCGTTTTTAGCCATAGAATTAACTTCTAAAACCCGCCCACCCTCCCTTAAATTAGTAGAATGCAATTCCTACGGAAGATACTGCTGTTTTGTTTTGTTTGTTTATTTCAGAATTGTATTGTCTACATCGATTAAACCATCACTCAATGTGGAAAGATGTACAAAAGTTTTAATGACGAGACGCTCATTCAAGTAAAAAGACGAATCCTGGACGAGGAGTGGACTTGCATGCATATAGAAATTGAAAGGATAACTTGGAAAGAAATTTGTTACATTCAAACATGTTAACTTTGCGTTGGTAGCGATAATTATAGATTATCGTTGATCATCTCAACGAGATTGATTTTCTCGCTTGAGCTGGTACAGCGAAAGTGAGAAAATCAATCGAGTTGAGATGACCAATGATAATCTGTTTATCGCTATTTTACCTATGAGGACGAACTCAGACTGCCTCTTTATATCAAATGGTTCTTACCTTAGAATCAAAATCTATCTAGAGCTTACTGACTGAGGATCATTATTCAGCCATGTTATTAATAGACTGGGGCGTGTGGGGTTAAACATTGCTTTCGTAGGTATATAATATTGATGTGGAACTTTTTTTTCACGAGAGTGTACTAATATAGTTTCTCTAATTTTTGTGCTATTTTCACATTTCCTGACCGGTGTGAGAAAAATGTTTCTCCTCACTAGTGAAAAATCTGTTCTCGGCAAATGATTAGTCGAAATTTGATTATAACGTCTAAATGTTTTGTTTTCTTCTGAATTTTCCTATTGTGACGTCATGAAAAAAGGCGACAATGCCTGATGACGTCGCATATAAAGAACACAAGTTTCTGAAAATCTTTGAAAAAGAAGGATAAAATCATAAGAGAAACAGATTCCTACACTATAACTCGTGTATTACGATATTTCTCCACTCTCGACAGTTAAATTTTAGTTATTTAAAGAGCTCGGCAAGCCTCGCGCTTTAAATAATAAAATTTAACTGTCTCGAGTGGAGAAATATCGTAATACACTTGTTTAGTGAAATTGTGAAATAGAAGTCACTATGTTCTTACTAAATCCTTTGTCGCTTTGGTGGTGTCATGCTTTTCAACTCAGCCTTAGCAATGTGTTACTTACAGTTATTTGAATTTCAAAATGACTTGAGTAACGCTTTTTCGACGCACGGGTCAACTGCATCGTGGCGAATCACATGATTTTGACATTTCCATTATATATTACAGTAAATACGAGCGAAAATATCTTTATAAGTAAAGAATTGTCGCATAAAAATTAAATACACGGGGAATAGCAAAGTTCACAGTCTAGTTTGATTAATCATTTTACACCCCCAAAAAAGTGCTAACAAAAACAGGGGGGGTGTACTTCTCTAACCCCCCCCCCCCCCCTGGATCCGCCACTGCAAGCACAAATTTATAGGAAAGAAATGCTGAAACAGAAAGAAGATATCATGAGAAATGACCTTGCAATAACCTATTGAAACCAAGATAATTACATAGCAGAAATAAATTCAAATATTGGGTTTAATTTAAGATTTAAATTATTTAATTAGCAAAACAGTGAAATAAGTGTACACATTTTTGTAAAAAATACAAGAAAGATTTATTGTGTGATGTAAATGTAGACACATTGAATATTAAGATTAATAAGGTTGGTTTAGTTGCTCAGGATAAACTGAACGATACTGAGTTTAAAAATACGATTGAAATACATAATCAAATTGTTCAATCAGGTTACCCAAATTATTTGGGTTGTAGAATTCCAGTTAAATCTGGAATTAATGTAGATTTATTAGGGAAAATTTGATAGACTACGACGATGAAATCATTTGCGAGTTTTTACAGTTTGGTGCTCCGATTAGATATCAGCGAGAAATGTTAAATGAAGGTTCATCTAAAGTTAAGAATCATAAAGGGGCTACAAATTTTCATGATGAAATTTTGGCTTACTTATTAAAGGAAGCTACATATGGAGCAATAATTGGACCGTTTGACAAAAATCCTTTTTCTTGTCATTTCAAAATTTCACCGTTAAATTCGGTGTATAAAAAAAGACTCGGTGGAACGAAGGGTCATTTTAGACTTAAGTTTCCCACCTGGAAGATCCGTAAATGATTTTATCTCAAAGGATGTTTATTTAGGTGAAAGGGTTCAATTATCGTATCCGAAAGTTGATGATTTAGTCGGAATAATTAAGGATAAAGGTGGTAAGTGTCTGGTTTTTAAGAAGGATTTGAAAAGGGCCTACAGGCAAATTCCAATTGATCCAGGTGATTTGCATTTAGTTGGTGTTCAGTGGGATAATACGCTCTTTGCGGATCGTGTTCTTCCTATGGGTTTACGGTCTAGTGCTTTGATTTGTTAAAGAATCACTACAGCTGTTAGTTTTATGTTTTATAAGATGGGATACATGGTTATCAATTATCTAGATGATTTTGGTGGTGCGGATACGGTGGATAAAGCTGATGAAGCTTATATTGCTTTAGGTGTATACTAGATAGTTGTGGGCTAGAGGAGTCAAAGCAACAAGGAGTAGCTCCTACTACGAGGATGGAATATTTAGGAATCACAGTTGACACTGTGAACTTGACTTTGGAAGTTACTTCAGATAGTGTTCTAGAGATTTCGTTGTTAGTTCAGGCTTGGTTAAGAAAGAAAAAAGCTTCTTTAAGAGAGTTACAGTCAATACTTGGGAAACTTCATTTTGTGTCCACCTGTGTACGACCCGGTGGATTATTTGTCAGTCGTTTGTTGAACTGGCTTCGTAGTGCTTTCCCTTCAAATGTCGTGGGCAGTGGACATAAGATATATAGAAAGATTCCGGTAGAGGTGCAGAAAGACTTATTGTGGTGGCATAGGTTTCTGTCGAGCTATAATGGTATGTCTATAATGTCCCTTGAAGATTGGTCGTCTCCAGATGAGATTTTTTCAAGCGATGCTTGTTTAGAAGGGTTTGGAGCTATTACTTCAAATCAGTATTTTCATGCTGTTTTCCTTCTGATATCACAAAAGATCAATTACATATCAATTGTTTGGAGTTACTTGCTATTTTAGTTGCGGTTAAAATTTGGGGGAAAACATTTTGCGGGAAAAAAATTCTGATCTTTTGTTATAATGAGGCGTCTGTTCAGGTCATCAATTCAGGTTCATCTAAGGATGCTTTTATGCAAACTTGTTTGAGAGAGCTTTGTTTTATTCAAGCAAGCAGCCAGACACATTTTAGGTGTAGACAATAGACTTGCTGACTATTTGTCTCGATGGCATTGTAGTCATCAATACAGAGAGTTATTTAAGTCAGCTATTTCAGTAGATAGATATGAAGAGGTACCAGTTCTCATGTCAGATTTTTCATTTTTAAATAATTGGTAATTTATTTTACAGAGTTAGAGGTTCTGCGGTTTCAATGTAAAGATTCTGCTAAACATGCTTTTGCGGAGAGTACTTATAAAAATAAGAAAACTCAGTTAGAATCATATTTTATGTTTTGTATATATTTTGAACTTATTCCTGTTCCTGCTACATTTTTTTGTACAGTTCATGTTTTGACATTATATGCACAGTTTCTAAGTAGAAGTTTTAAATCTGTTGACTCTATAAAGAATTATATTAGTTCAGTAAGATATCTGCATTTATTGTTAGATTTAGAATATCCACAGTTTGAAGCTTTTCATTTGAGATTAGTATTAAGAGGTTTATGTAGAATTAACTTAAAGGCACATTGTCTTAAACAGGCCTTGCCAATTACTCCTCACATTTTACTTCAAATTTATAAGAAGCTGGATATGAATAGTGCATATGATGCTACTATATGGTGTTTATTTTTACATGCCTTTTTTCTTATGTTTAGAAAATCTAATTTGGTGCCAGACTCCATTTCTACTTTTGATCATAATAAGCAGCTTTGTAGGGATAGAATTATTTTCGATTGTAAGCGTAAGCTATTATTGATAAGTGTTAAATGGTCGAAAACCATTCAGTTTGGTGAGAGAGAATTATTGATACCTTTAGTCTCGATACCAGATTCTTCATTGTGTCCCGTTCAAGCTTTTTTGAATATGAAGTCTTTAGTTTGTACTTCTGATAAGAGTTCAGCTTATTGTTTTATAAAACATAAATTATGTGTACCTGTCACGTATAGACAATTTCAGACAATATTGAGACAGTAAATTACTGAAATTGGTTTAGATGTTTGTTCATATTCTACACATAGTTTTAGGCGAGGGGGGGGGGGGGGGGGCTAGGTGGGCTTTTGCAGCCGAAGTACCTACTGAATTAATTCAATTGTACAGAGATTGGAAAATCGATGCTTACAAGAGATATTTAAAATTTTCATTAGATGATAAGATTTCAGTAGCAGAAAAGATGACGGCACATATTTCAGATGTTTTATTATAAATTTTTACAGGGAATTTCTTTGAAAAAAGGGCGACCATTGTGTCAGCGTCTATACCTAAATATGTTAGTGGAATAGATGGGTGTACAACTCAGGCCTTTCCTGGTGCCACTATTGGTCGTCTTACTGAGTTAATTTCATCTGGGAAAGTAGATTTAATTTCATTAGATTTCGTTATAGTCCATGTTGGTACTAATAATATTTCTTCGTCTCAATCTGTAGATACTATTATGTCATATTTCGTAGATTTAATTCACAAGTTAAAAAAGATTACATTTGCTAAGTTGATATTTACTTCTATTCTTCCTAGACCAGTTGATCACATGAAAACTGGAGCTAAAGTTAATAAAGTTAATACTGAGTTAAAAAGATTGTGTAAAAGAAATAATTTATTATATTGTAATTTGTATAGGAGTTTCTTACTCGACAATATTCCAGATTCTTCCTTATTTGCTCCGAAATATGGGCTTCATTTAAATTTTGCTGGTACAGAACTTTTCAGAAAAAAGATAATCAATATTATTAAGCATCAGAGTATATAAATTGTAATGTGTTACAATTGTGTTTTTTATTTACTTCATACATGTATATTGTTTACTATAATTATTCTTTTTTCTCTTTTCAGAGAACTTGCATCCTGAATATGATGCTGGTTTTCCTCTAACTACTCAAGATCTACATATATTTTGAGTTGGTTTGTTGTTTTGTCCTTTCATTATCTATACACATTTTGAAAGGATGGAGCTTATTTGAAGTGAGAAAAAAGAGTGATGATAGTATGTCTGGTTTTTATCATCATTAACTGTTTTGATAGTTATTATTTTATCTTTAATTTTTTTGGCGGCCTTGCAGGCTTGGCGGATGTTTGCCAAAAAATTTGGTTATACATCTATGTTTATGTATTTTCATTTGTGTATTTAATTATTTATGATATATTGTATTTTGTAATATATTGACAAAATATTTATATCAGGCAATACAAATTATACCTATTGACTTCCTTTTATTTCACCCACTTGATAATTGGTTTAATTTAAGATTTAAATTATTTAATTAGCAAAACAGTGAAATTTATATTTTACATCTCAGTAATCACACTGGTTCAAACTAGATTTTCGTTAGTATAAACTCTTGCATTAAATTTACTCACTATATTATTTCGCTCTTTTTATTGGATATAAACTTTTCCTTTGTTGTTAATTGTTTATTTATACTAATGCAAAGTGTTTTCTTTACATTTTTGAATTTGATATAACGTTGAAATTACCCACCCTCCCTCCCTCTTTAATTTTGTTTCCTTTTATAAATTTATAGCGGCGGATGTTTGCCAAACAATTTGGTTATATATCTATGCTTATGTATTTTCATTTGTGTATTTAATTTTTTATGATATATTGTATTTTGTAATATATTGAAAAAATATTTATATCAGGCAATACAAATTATACCTATTGACTTCCTTTTATTTCACCCACTTGATAATTTAACGTAACCGAGGGAAGGAGCAACACCGACACAGACGGACGTACATAACTATACTATGACACGACAATGTATCCTATTACAAACGTAGCTAAAAACGCCTGCTCTATAGTCGGGTTGTTGTCGCTTTGACACATTTTCCATTTCCATTCTCAATTTTATGGTAATTCCCATGAACTAAATAATACGTTATCTATTTACAAGAATTTTTTTTTTAATTTATTCACAAATGTACATTACTTCAGATGCATTGACAACGTCAGCTTCAAAGTTTAAACATATAAACTTTAAAAACCAAGTCCTTCCGTATCTTTACTGATTAAAACAATCAAGGAAAATCCTTACAGTCGTGAAAGTACCACAGCTTCTAGTATCTTGACCAACTGACCTTTATCATAGAGTTTAATTACTTTCACTTTAGACAAAACAAATAGCATAACTAATTTCTATAACCCTACAACCAAAGACATCGTAACTTGTCTTAATTATTCTAACAATCAACAAATTTTACCACACACGCGAGGTCACAGGTTACGAATTAGTATCGTTTAACGTTATTGTTTACTCCAGAAGATTCGTCTATTTATATAGATAAATATTACCTGTGTAAAATCTAATTGCTAAAACAAGAGACGACAAATCCGATACTCTACGGGATTGAAGGACATTTACTAGGTTTGGATTGTTCTAACCAATCAATAAATTTTGATTATTCACGTCTCGTAATATCTTCCAATCAGGTAGCAAGAAAAATTCACGCCCTAAGTGTCCATCGTTCAATTCTTAATATCGACTCCTAGGAGTCGATAATAAAACTAGCCATTTGCCAAATAAGCCTTGCGTCATTAATTTTCCGTGTACACAAATAAACAGTAAAATATTTCTATATTAAAAAAGTATTGGTTATTTATATTTTGCAAAAAATGCTCCTGTTTCTTTTATTTAAACTTATCAAAGTAGTGTTTATTTAAACTTATTAAAGTAGTGTTGAGTGGAAACCGTTTTTCAAAGAGTCCTATTCATTCAATTTTATTTTGGTAATTGTTGGCTAATTTTGTTTAGCCTTTTTCTAATTATTATTCATTACTTCAATTAATAAACTAGTATACATGTCTTAATATTATAATAAGCTATATAACATCTAAACCAGCAGTCAATCTTCACAGAGGTAATTTGAGGCACAGAGACTACGTGACAAAGAAACGGCGGGAATCGAAATCGGAATTTTTGATGTGAGAATTTTGAGTTTTGAATTATGAATTTTGAATGATCCTTCTCGGCTTTCGTAAAAATGTACAGTCATCTACTCTGTTTACCTATTTACCACTGTGATGTAAAATGTAGTCAACTACTCTGTTTACCTATTTAACATTGAAACATTATCACATTCTATAGCTGATGTTTATTATTAGAAAAATATATTTCACGGCACCTTCCCCTCCCCCTTTTTCTAAAAAGAGAATGTCAATACACAACACAATGTAAAAGGTAAATAAACAAAATCTCTACACGCAATACGAGACAAAACAAGCCACATCTTTCAGAGGTTAGAATACGATGTAAAAGATTTGAAAGCCTTACATAGTACACAATTTGTAAAATTTCATCAGAGAAGGTATTATCAAAACTCTGGTTAGTTTGTGTACGTATTATATACGTATGCAACTAGTCTCATATTTCTAGTAAGTTAGGAGGGGGTGGGGAAACAAATCTGTCGTCTAATTCCTGTTACATTTTGTGAGTATCCCATGTCAGGAACGTTGTCGTACACATGTATATTATATCGACGTAATGTCCCCCCTCCATTATTCAGAGAATTAAGTGTTAACAGTAGATCTTTGATTGCTTCTATTGTATTTATTTTTGTCTTTCATGGAATCGAGACAATTAAGAGTGAGACATATGTTTGGTCACTAGTCTATTTGTCCGCGAAGACTATATGTATGCATCACGAATTTGTTTTGTTATTTTTGTCGTTGGGCTGCTGTTCCATTGACGTATGTCCCACATCTAAATCTCCTTCTATTGTCACAAAATGGAAGTTCCTACATAATATAAGTTTCAAATGGAAAAACTATTCTGGAATATTATTTCCACTGGAATAAATATTACAGTATATGTTCCTAACGGAATAAATGGTATAGAATATTTGCTCCAACGGGAACAGATATTATGACATTGTTTATAACAAAGTTCCCAGTGGAACTTCTGTTAGGCGGAACAAATTTACGTTGACACTTAATATTCCGTGTACACTACTGGCTGAAAAAAAAATATATATATATAAATCTGATAGCACTTACAGAACATAATTTTTATGACACCTGTCTCAGTATTGGTGACGACTATACACGTCTACCGTTAGATGTCTTTCTGTTATTTTTGTAGCTAGATTTCTGTCTCATTGACATTGTTATTTTTGTAGTTGGATTGCTGTCTCATTGACATGTACCTCATATCTCATTTATTAAAGCAGCACTTAATTTTCCTAGTGCACAAGCTGGCTGAAAAAAGTATTATAAATATCCTGTTACAAAACTTTGAATTTTCTTATCCCAGGAATATATTACCTTAGCCGTATTTTGCACAACTTTTTGGAATTTTTGGTCCTCAATGCTCTTTAACTTTGTACTTGTTTGGCTTCATAACTATTTTGATCTGAGCGTCACTGATGAGTCTTATGTAGACGAAACGCGCGTCTGGCGTAGTAAATTAGAATCCTGGTACCTTTTATTATATACATCTGATAGCAGTACCAGTTTTGCTTTGAATGCTTTGAATCAAACAACGGATTGATATTTTTTTCTCCTTAACTTTCAGTGGCAAA
The DNA here is from genome assembly GCF_963676685.1 of Mytilus edulis. Classification (NCBI taxonomy): domain Eukaryota; kingdom Metazoa; phylum Mollusca; class Bivalvia; order Mytilida; family Mytilidae; genus Mytilus; species Mytilus edulis. The sequence continues at coordinate 5,740,525 of NC_092356.1, forward strand.
TACTTCTTAGATATTAAACACATTGTTTCAGAAAATCTAAGGGAAACGCTATGACATATGTGACTACTTTGATACTTTGCTGTGGTGTTTTCTGAGTGATGAAAGAACCAATTGTCCGGATACGCAAACACGCACTTGCTTCAAAGGTGTTTTAGGTGTCAAGCGAAAAACAAAAGAATTAACGCGCACATAATTTTGTGAAAATAACGCAGACGTCCTTACAAGTTCTACGTAAGTCTTACTAATTATCTTGAGACAAATAAACATGATTGAAACTAAAAGGACAAGAAAAGAAAAAAAAACAAAACCCTCTTTTCGTGATTATATTTTTTAAATACCATGGACAATAACACAATGACGGGGTGTATAAGTACAAAGCCACGTAATATGTAACAGAGGAACACAATAAGGCATATATAGACAAAGCATATTAGCAATAATAAAAAACAAAAATACAAAATGTATTATAGAACAATAACACAATAACAGGATGTTTAAGTACAGAGCCACGCCATTTTTTACAAACAAATAGGGAATAATGAGGTGCTACAATATAAACCATGATAAAGAATAGAAAATAATGAACAAACAGTATAACGAATACAAAAAACGAAGAACCCCATCCACACCCTCATACCACACAAATGTAAGAAAAAAGAAGTATCAGTCCATAAGACAAGCAACCCGACGACACCAAAAAATTGAGAATTTGCTCTGATTTTAATTTGCAAACTACACATCCGACAAATTAATAAGGAGACACATATGACTAAAAAAAGTTTTCAAAGATATGATGAAGTCTATCTTGAGTCATGTTTTTCTCTGAAACAGAAAGTGGATGTAAATCAAAGAACAATACGTCTTTGTAACATTTCTCTAAATTTATTATAAATTTAAATTGATTTGTTGTCACAGATGAAATTAAAGCGTTTATCGCCCAATATACAGCAACCCAACGACATACTACGATGAGTAATTAAGTCTTTCCACTTTTCTGTGGAAAGACTTATTGTTTTTGTTCTGATTATTATTATTTTTTTTATTTTTTTCTTCCGCCAAATTTTTTTCTTGCGCAAAATGTTTGTTTCGCAATATGTCGCTTAGATATTTCTCATATGGTATCGTATAGTTTATGCGCTTTTAAATTTCACCCTGCTAAGGCGAACCATTTTCTATGTAAGAGTTATCTCCCTTTTCACTGTTTATCCTCTGTGTGCATCTCCTTCGTAACAAAATAAGAAAGCGACAAAATTCTTTTCACAAACTGTTTGTTACATCCTCAGTAATTTTTGGCGTATTTGGATCGAAGCGATTTGATGAAATTTTATAGGAGTTATCTACCTTTACGGAATAAATTTGTCGGTATGTTTTTTAAACTCCTAAACCGTTAACCGTATAACCCTGGAATGTTTTTATTTGAGTCCCCTGGGTCCTAACTTAGAAAATTAGGTCAAGGTCAAAGGTCAAGGTCATATTTTAGATTTTTATTTTTTTCATTTCCCTATAATTCTTGAACGGTTATAGATACAAAAAAATTAAGCAGTGAAAAATGCTTGGTACTTTAAGGGGCAACTTTTTTACATTATGACTATATTGATTTTACCATCATATAAGGGACATAACTCCCATCGATGGTTTTTAAAAAGCCATTTTTAGGCAAAACTCTTAAACAAAAGGTCCTTGACCCATAGGGTCTTTTGCAATGACCTTGTGGAGCAATGACCTTGACGAAGGTCACAAGGTCAAAGGTCAAGGTCATCAAATTATGTGGTTTTGGCACTATTTAAACAGTTTTATGAGTGTTTGAATTTCAACCAACCAACCAACCAACCAACCAACCAATCAACCAACCAATCAATCAATCAATCAATCAATCAATGTTTCCGTTTCATGTGTTTGATACGGGATTCAAGGTCTCTTTTTTTCCGCTTGTTTTAAATGAGCCTATCAAACGTGTTTAACCAACATGTTTAACCAACGTGTTTAACCAACCAACCAACCAACCAACCAACCAACCAACCAATCAATCAATCAATGCATGTTTCCGTTTCATGTGTTAAATACGGCATCCAAGATGTTTTTTTTCGCTCGTTTAAATTGAGCATATCTAACGTGTTTAACCAGCCAACGTGTTTAACCAACGTGTTTAACCAACCAACCAACCAACCAACCAATCAATCAATCAATGCATGTTTCCGTTTCATGTGTTAAATACGGGATCCAAGATGTTTTTTTTTCGCTCGTTTAAATTGAGCATATCTAACGTGTTTAACCAGCCAACGTGTTTAACCAACGTGTTTAACAAACATGTTTAACCAACGTGTTTAACCAACCAACCAACCAACCAACCAATCAATCAATCAATGCATGTTTCCGTTTCATGTGTTAAATACGGGATCCAAGATGTTTTTTTTCGCTTGTTTAAATTGAGCCTATCAAACGTGTTTAACCAGCCAACGTGTTTAACCAACATGTTTAACCAGCCAACGTGTTTAACCAACATGTTTAACCAACGTGTTTAACCAACCAACCAACCAACCAACCAACCAATCAATGCATGTTTCCGTTTCATTTGTTAAATACGGGATCCAAGATGGTTTTTTTCGCTTGTTTAAATTGAGCCTTTCCAACGTGTTTAACCAGCCAACGTGTTTAACCAACGTGTTCAACCAACATGTTTAACTAAGGTGTTTAACCAACCAACCAACCAATCAATCACTTAATGTATGTTTCCGTGTCATGCGTTTAATACGGGATGCAAGGTCTCTTGAGGTTTTTTTTTCCCTTGTTCTAAGTGACCCTATCAAACGTGTTTAATCAACCAACCAACAAACCAACCAACCAACCAATCAATCAACCAACTAATCAATCAATCAATATGTATGACTGTTTATTTATGACAGTATATTGAAGGAACAAACTCTCAATTATTCAAGAAAATTTTTATTTTATTATTGTTCTTACGTCTCTTCTGAAAAAAAATCCACATATTCTCTGAAACTACAAGTCCAATCGACCTGAAAATTTGCAGTCAGCAGGGCATACATGTATTGAAGGTTCATAAAAAAACTGTTTGCAGATATCTCTCAAGACTTTTCCTAGAAAAAAGAAATGGCAATGCCGTAAAAATCGCTTGCTAGGTCCGTAAATCTCA